>NC_090651.1:25081094-25381094 GCF_040937935.1 Hyperolius riggenbachi | reverse complement strand
ACTTAAGGGGGCTTTGCTATTAACCACTAAAGTCGGCGGATTTTTACTGTAATGTAAAATGCAGAAATCTCTGCATCTGCCTATTTTCTGCATTTTACATTACAGTAAAAATCCGCCGACTTTAGCGGTTAATAACAAAGCTCCCGTATACACAATTTTCAGGGTTTATTAAAAAGAATCTTCTGAACAAGATGCAAAAAAAAGTTTTCAAAAAGACCTTATAGTTTTTGAGAAAATCGATGTTAAAGTCGGGCGGAATTTCCATGATTTCCGGCGGAAATTCCGCATTGGAATGCCGAAATTGGTAGCGGAAGGCGGAATCGGTAATTTGCATTGGCGGTATGCGGATTTATCGCGGAATCGGAAATTGGCATTTCCAACCATCCCTAAGTATAGGAGGCGAATCGAACCGCCATAAACTTCGCGTTCGTGGGCGAACGCGAACCACAGAAATTCACCTGGAACCGTTCGCCAGGCGAACCTTTCGGGCCATCTCTAATCATGAGACAATCTGATAATTTCTGCTTAAATAAAAAATATTATCAATTTATTTTTAGTGAAGTGTAAGTATGACTTTCAGTGACATAATATCAGTCTTTTCATGTTTTATGTTTGTTTGTTTTTCTGAACTAAATTTTTAGAGCAAAAATGTAATTTAGATTTTTTTTTTTTTACCACTTTCCGACCTCTTGCACACTACATGCGATTCCAATTTTTTATACAATCCGATTTTTGATTCCAATTAAAAAAAAGTACTGCAGGCTGTGTTTTTTACTCGGAATAAAAAAAATCAGATCGTATAAAAAAATTGGAGTTGCATGTACTGTGCAAGAGGGCTTAAAACTATTTTTTTTTTTACCTCAAAATTTGAAATGAAAACTATGGGATACCAGAAAAGTTCAATTTACTAGTACTTGGACTACAATTCAACTGACTTATCTTCCTAAGCTTTCTCCTAAGTGATATTTTCAAACCTGTTTCTGTCCTCATGACTCCCCAATGGTGCATGTTTTGCAGGCAACCTCACCTATGCACAGGTGGGATAATTAGTTTATTAGCTAGGTGGATTCCATTTAGCTGAGACACTAATTACCCCACCTTCACATGGGTGAGGTTGCCTGCAAAACATGCACTGTTGGGCAGTCAGGACTCAGGAGGATAGGTTTGAGAAACACTACTAAGGGTTGTTTCCAAAACGTTCAATAGCCAATTGGACAGAGCAAACAAATGTATAATACACTCTTCTCCATTTTGTTCTGGATAATAAAGTTGTATGCCCAAAGTAGGGCATGTTGGGTATCTATTTTCACATTGGCTGAAGGTAATTTGCAAAGGCCCGATTTCACCTTGTCCCAAACTTGTGTAGGACATTCCCAGAAGATGCGAAGAAGTGATCCATCTACTTTACAACTCCTAAAGCATAGTGGTAATAAAATGTCTTTTAAGCTACCTAGAATAATTTTCACAGTGCTTTTTTCATCTACTTTTTGGTACTTTTTTTCATTTACAAAGTGCAGTGCCGAAAAGTTATTTTAAAGATAAGATGAAGCATATCTTCTGAGAGAAAACTTTGGAGATAAAGTGAAGTGAATAAGGGCCAATGAGTTTAAAGGAGGGGGGTAGCCCAAATAAATTAATTACACTTTTAATAAAAAACAGACACTTGAATAATAACGCGTTTCGAGGACCGCAGTCCGCTTCCTCAGATCAAATAACAAAAGTGTCTTAATACTCGTGTTTTGCAAACAGGGAGCGTCTGCTTCTTCCCCTTTAGTGTAAACCTAATGCAATCCCTAACCCAACCCTATTTTCCAAATCTAAACCCTATACTGATGCCTAAAATTGACCTACCACCATAACTTAAAGCCCTTCCTGACACCTTAGTCTAATCTGGCCCCAATATAAACTCTTTTCTGGAGCATAACCCTAATCATCATCACCTTTCCCAATCAAACCCTATCCTAATGCTTAACATGAACTTAATAAACTTACCACCTTAACATAAAGCCCATGGATGGCTAATATGCCACTCAAATTAACCTTTTCCTGGCACCTATCCTTAGCCTCCCACATAGTACAAAACCCATCTTGATTCCTAATCTATCACTCCAACATCAAGAAGACCTTCGTGATGCCTAACCCTACTTGCTGCCTTAATGCAAACACCTTCCTGAGGTCAATTGCTATCCTCCCCAACAAAAACCCTGCCATAAGCCTTACCCTTATTCCCCTATCATGCAGTAATTCCTGATGCCTAACCATAACCTGCTAGCTGTAAGTGTAATAGTTAAGTTCCACCTACCCTAACCCCTAACTCTAACTCTCATAATAACATGTCTTGCCATACCCTCAACTTCACCCTAAACCTACCTTCCATCCTTTTCACTATGCAGATACTGGCCTGGCCATAAATTGAACCTGGGAGCCTAACAATGCAAGGTTAGAAGGCTAGTATCCATATATTGGTTGTTTTGTTTATAATGCATTCAGGGATGGTCGTAGTCAGCCAACTTCGCTACGCTGGAACTACGCGTAGTTCTACGCAATTACGCTTTGCAAAATATATGCGCATGGGTGACCTAATATATGCATACATTAGACCTTCCAATGCGGAATTGTATACGCATAGAAGGGCAATAATTTTTCTGCGCATGCGCAATGATCTGTATAGACGCAGTTACCACACGCGTAGGTGACTTCGCAATACATACCTCAACTACACGTAGCGGGCGGAGCTTCGAATAGCGGTACTACAACTATGCGGAAATACGTTCGCAATGTTTTTAAACTTCGTCTATGAACTACGATGCGTAGTTGCGGACTATGCCGCGTAAATTCGCACTGGCGTAGTTTACAAGAAACCCTGAATGCATTGTGTTGTTAATTATACGTATTTCCATTTGTAGCTGCAATTTGACAGAACATGCTTTTATAAGTATTTTATTTGGGCACTAGAGGGACTGTCTTATTGGGCACCAGAGTTTTTTTGCAGCTATTAACATTACTCCCTAAGGTGGTGTCAAAAATATTAGCGGATAGGGTTAGATGGTGAGGTGGTACGTGAAGGTTTGGCACCACAGGGAGGGTTTCAGGGCTAGGCAGCGCCCGTGGGAATCGGTTAGCGTTAGGCAGGGCTCGTGTTAGAGTAAGGTCGGGCTAGGTCATAGTAAAATATCAGAGTTAACCAGTAGAATCTATATATATAATAGACTAAGTGCCTCAACCTTCGAACAAGAAGAAGAAGTACTTTGCATGAGAAAATTTATGCGTGCTCAAACACCAAGTTTAAGGCCTCTTTTCCACGGTCTGTTGAGCTGTGTGCTCAGCAAGCAGTTACCAGGCAGCAGTGAGCAGATACCAGGCAGAAACAAGCAGTTACCAGGCAGCAGCAAGCAGTTATCAGGCAGCAGTGAGCAGATACCAGTCAGCAGTGAGCAGATACCAGGCAGCAGTGAGCAGATACCAGGCAGCAGTGAGCAGATACCAGGCAGCAGCGAGCAGTTACCAGGCAGCAGTGAGCAGATACCAGGCAGCAGTGAGCAGATACCAGGCAGCAACAAGCAGTTACCAGGCAGCAGCAAGCAGTTACCAGGCAGCAGTGAGCAGATACCAGGCAGCAACAAGCAGTTACCAGGCAGCAGTGAGCAGATACCAGGCAGCAGTGAGCAGATACCAGGCAGCAACAAGCAGTTACCAGGCAGCAGTGAGCAGTTACCAGGCAGCAGCGAGCAGTTACCAGGCAGCAGCAAGCAGTTACCAGGCAGCAGTGAGCAGTTACCAGGCAGCAGTGAGCAGTTACCAGGCAGCAGTGAGCAGTTGTGAGAGTTTAAGAGCCATTTCACTGCCTATTCACAGTCCATGGAAAAGAGGCCTTACCCTAGCAAGTCTGACATTGCAAATCTGGCCTAATTGGCTATTCATGAGGCAATGCTCATGCAAATGCATGCACAAACCAATGCCACAAAGCAGTCACCCTGCTACATGCTACATTAGCACTATCCGGCTTAGTGCACACCAGAGCGGTTCGGCAGCGTTTTGCGATCCACTTGCGGCTGCGGATACGATTGGGTAATGTATTTCAATGGGCTGGTGCACACCAGAGCGGGAGGCGTTTTGCTGAAACGCATACTCCCGAGGTGAGGCATTTTTTGGATTGCGGAGGCGTTTCTGCCTCCAATGTAAAGTATAGGAAAAACGCAAACTGCTCTGAAAAACGGCAGTTCAGAGCGGTTTTACAGGCGTTTTTGTTACAGAAGCTGTTCAGTAACAGCTTTACTGTAACAATATATGAAATCTACTACACCAAAAACGCTTTACAAAACCGCAAAATGCTAGGTGAAATGCTACAGAAAAATAAGAAAAAGCGTTTCAAAATCTGCTAGCATTTTGCGGATCTGCTAGCAGTTTTTGGTGTGCTCCAGGCCTCCAGGAGCGCCACGGGGAGGATTCCCAATGCCCCCTTTTTATACAACTGGGGGGACCGCAGGGTCCCAGGCTCTCTCACTGCCTGGAAACCACAGCGGCACCCCGGAGGGGGAGGCTGGGTGGCGTGGACGACCCCCCCCCCAAGTGTGGCCAGCGCCGGGGAGAGCCGTCTGCACCCACCTCCCAATATTAAAAACAGGCACTTACCTTAACGTCCATTGCGTTCTGCTACATGCGCATTAATTTGGGGGCACCACATGAGAAAGGAGAGAAGCATGGGTCACCCCGAGCTTTAGAGCTCAGGGCTGGCTCACATACAGCACTCCAGAGGGGGGGGGAGGACAGGCTCACTCACTCCAGGGTTCACACCACCGGAGCAAGCCATCCACCACCTGCCTCCAAAGGATACAAACTGCACAAAATGCTTTCCATGAGAAAATTAATGCGCATGTAGCAGAACCCAATGGACGTTAAGGTAAGTGGCTGCTTTAATATTAGGAGGTGGGTGCGGACGGCTCACCCCAGCGCTGGCCACGCTTGAGGGGGGGGCGGCTGCGCCACCCAGCCTCCCACTCCGGGGTGCCGCTGTGGTTCCCAGGCAGCGAGAAAGCACTTTGCAGTATTGGTTTTTTGACCTTGCATAGTTTGGCATGCGAAAGCAAATGCATATTTGCATGAGCATTGCCTCATGAATAGCCAATTAGGCCAGATTTGGAAAGCCAGACTTGCTAGGGTTAAACTTGGTGTTTGAGCACGCAAAATTTTTCTCATGGAAAGCATTTTTTGCAGTTGTATCCTTTGGGGGCAGGTGGTGGATGGCTTGCTCTGGTGGTGTGAGCCCTGGAGTGAGTTGTCTGCGCCTGTCCTCCCCCCACCCCGGAGTGTTGTATGTGAGCCAGCCCTGAGCTCTAAAGCTCGGGGTGACCCATGCTTCACTCCTTTCTCATGTGGTGCCCCCAAGTTAATGTGCATGTTGCAGAACGCAATGGACGTTAAGGTAAGTGCCTGTTTTTAATATTGGGAGGTGGGTGCGGATGGCTTTCCCCGGCGCTGACCACACTTGGGGGGGGGGGTGCAGCTGCGCCACCCAGCCTCCCCCTCCGGGGTGCCGCTGTGGTTCCCAGGCAGTAAGAGAGCCTGGGACCCTGCAGTCCCCCGGTTGTATGGGGGCATTCGGAATCCTCCCCGTGGCGCTCCTGGATAGTGCTAATGTAGCATGAACTAATACCCGCAGGGCGATCGCTTTGCTGTATTGGTTTTTGGACCCTGCATAGTTTGGCATGCAAAAGCAAATGCATATTTGCATGAGCATTGCCTCATGAATAGCCAATTAGGCCGGATTTGCAAAGCCAGACTTGCTAGGGTTAAACTTGGTGTTTGAGCATGCATACATTTTCTAATGGAAAGCCTACTTCTTCTTGCTTCAAGGTTGAGGCACGTACTCTATTAGATAGATAGATGCGGCGTATGCTACGACGCGGGTTGGCTAGTCTATATATATAATAGAGTAAGTGCCTCAACCTTCAAACAAGAAGAAGAAGTAGCGCCCTGCCCCCAGGGCCGGTCCAAGCAAGAAGAAGGGGCTGGTCCAAGCAAGAAGAAGAAGTAGTGTCATATCAAACCAAGGGCAAAGAGGGATAATTTGCATATTCAGTAGTAGTGCATTGTGGGTAACTACAAATGTTCACTTATAGCGGAATTATTGCAGATTTGCTTCTGTTTTAAGAAGGAAAATTACACCAAGCTTTGCTTTTTTTAGTAGGAGGGATTTTTGGTCTCTTTTATCCCCCTATACATTCTTAGTAGTTTGGGTCACCCTGAGGTGATTGGTCACCTCGGTTGTACTGGTCCAAGCCCTATCTCATACAGCCATATCCATCTCTGTTATGGCTATCATTCATGAAAGTGCTGTCGGTATGGAGAATCAGTGCGGGCAAACACCACTGATGGTGTTTTTGATTTCTGACTGCTGATTCATAAAAAAGTATCCAGGTGCTGTAGCAGTGCGGAGATTCCCTGAACTAGGCAGGCGGTAGGCTTGCGGAGACACGGAAGCTGCCGAGTTGATACATTTCTCAGTGTTCCGCTCTACTGCAGCTGCCTGGGAGGTCTCTGTGTCTCCATTCACTTAACATTGTTATCGCCACATCAGAGGGAGCGGTACTTCCCGACCTCACACCGCTTGCGGTGATCTTTATGAATTAACATTTTGCTACATTTTTTACAACAATCACCGCACAAGGCGGTGATTTATCGCTCTGCTCGGTAATGTCAGCTTTTGATGCGGAAGGAGCCTTTATGAATGCAGATTTTGCTACGTGTGCGGGAAAGTCAGCTGTTTTAAGCATTTCCGCATGCGAAAATGCTTTATGAATGATAGCCTATGTAGTGATGAGAACCAAAGGTCTGAAATAGGCCGTCACATGTGGGTTTGATATGCCTGTGTAAAACTTAAAGCTATAGGCTTGCTTGGCTTACTAAGGGTGAAAAGGAATAATTTGCATATTTAGTAGCGGTGCATTGTGGGTAATCACAAATGTTCACTTATAGTTGAGTAATTGCATATTTCTTTCTGTTTTAGGAAGGCAAATTACACCAAGCTTTGCATTTTTTAGTAGGAGGTCTTTTTGGTCCCTTTTATTCCCCTATACATTACGAGTAGTTTAGGTCACCCTGAGCTGCTTGGTTACTCTGTTGTACTGGTCCAAGCCCTACCTTATACATCTGTATCAATCCCTGCCATGTACTGATGAGGAACAAAAGTCTGAAACAGGCTGTCACATGTGGGTTTGATATGACTGTGTAAAATTTAAAGCTATATCTTTGCTATACACCAGCAGCACTGGATGCTTGCTTGGCTTACCAAGGTGGAAAAGGAATTATTTGCATATTTAGTAGCAGTGCATTGTGGGTAACCACAAATGTTTACTTATAGCTGAATTATTACATATGTCTTTCTATTTTAGGAAGGCAAATTATTCCAAGCTTTGCTTTTTTTTAGTAGGAGGTCTTTTTGGTCCCTTTCATCCCCCTATACAAAACGAGTGGTTTGGGTCACCCTCAGCTGCTTGGTTACTCTGTTGTACTGGTCCAAGCCCTATCTCATACAGCCGTATCAATCCCTGCCATGTACTGATGAGGACCAAAAGTCTGAAACTGGCTGTCTACATGTGGGTTTGATATGACTGTGTTAAATTTAAAGCTATATGCTTGCTATACACCAGCGGCTCTGGATGCTTGCTTGGCTTACCAAGGGGGGAAAGGGGTAATTTGCATATTCAGTAGCAGTGCATTGCGGATAACCACAAATGTTCACTTATAGCTGAATTATTGTATATTTCCTTCTGTTTTAAAAATGCAAATTACACCAATACAGTGTGCGGCATTGCAGGAAGTGACGACAGTGGAACGCACGATGGAACACGGAAGAGGTGAGACATCCCCGCCCGCTGCCTCTTACTAATAGTGGCGGCTGCTACTGTGCTTAAGCAGGAGGGGGAGTGCACATGGGGGACCATGGTTAGGGGGGGGGGGGTTCCTGCTGAGCTTAAGCTGGAGGTAGAGCACACATGGAGGACCCAGTTGAGGAGGGTCCAACCCCCCTCCCCACCGCTGTGCCCAATACCCCCTTTCTGCCCTCTACCCTTGTATGCGGCGTATGCTACGCCGCGGGTCGGCTAGTATCAGTTATTTTACCAATATTCTACTAGCAGCTATCTCCGGACCGTTTTTACATGTGTGCCCATGGAACACAGTTGCATTATAGCAACCTTTGATAATAGTGATATCAGGGGCATAACTAGAGGTGAGCAGCCCCTGCGATTGCAGGGGTGTCCAGGGCTGTGGGGGACCCCAACTACTAACCTTTCCTTCCTCCGATACAGGAGGCTATACTTCAGATCAGGTGTTTTTGTGGCTACACTTGTTATGGGTGTGGAGATCATGCTGGCCACACTTGATGGTCCTCAAGTCCATGAAGTTGAGGCAAGAGAAGAGGTGTAAACATGGGGATGGGGCCCATCAAAATTTTGCAGGTGGTCCCCATGAATTATAGTTACGCCACTGAGTGATATAAGTCATTATGGTTGCATTTACGTTACCTGCCTTTCTATACAGTGCCATGGACACAGGATGTTGGCAAACACACGACAAGAATAATAACATGAATCCTGATTGGCTGCTGTGGATTGCTATTATGTTCCCATTATCCTCATTCTCTGCTCTGCCCCATTGTTGCTCTAGGAAAAGGTAATAATTCTCCCCACTATATAAAACCGTGAACCTTCAGTCTCCGCTCGGCCATTTATCATTGCATGCAGGGCAAGTGGCATTCTTCATGGCTTTACAGGGAATTGTCCTCTAGCTGGAATTTCCGCTGGACGGGACCCCGTTGTAAATATCGCGTTTCCAGGCTCACATATATTAGGCTCGGCCTGTACACTCTATCCCGAGTTTCTTTGTGAGTTCACAGCATGCTCCTTCCACCCAGATGTAATACAAGCACACAAGTTTCCTTCGCATACTTGCGGCCGTATTTTATAAGCATTACCGCAGCAGAAGGTACACATTTACTGCTCTGCTCCACAAACATGACGTCACATCATGAACATGTTATGAACCACAATAGCAGAACCACAAAAACGGCCCGGACCTCCCATGCTCAATCTCTTAACCCCTCCATCGCTGAATTGAACGATGCTTTCGCCGATACTTAATTTTTCCTTCTTTACATTTTTTATTATTCCTTTCATCTTTGAGTGTTCATTTTAACTCGCCGAGGCCGGGTTGTAAATTTTATGTTTATATATTAATAAAATTTCCACCTAATATACTTTTTATGACATTTTACTGCTGCGAAGGTGAAGATGCAGATTTAATTGCTGTGGTTACATTTATTAAGAATTTTTAATAACCGACCTGCATTCCCTGCACATAAATTTGGTGACAGAGATTTAGCAGATTTTGCTAAAAGTTTTTGGAAAAGCCACAAATAAGAAAAGGGTTGTTGCCGAGTTGGGTGTTGGTTCTGGGAACTCTGATCTAAAAGCAAAGAGCTTGGATGTGAGGCTCTATGGACCGTAATAAAAATAAATACTGTATAGGAGTTGAAAGGCAGTATGCAAGTAGGCACACAGTTCTAGTTAAGGGTGGGTTCTCTTGTCCCAGTATGTTTTAATGTAACCAACGTCCTGCTTTTGGAAAAAGACCCACCAACATATTGTGGTGCTTGATCTCCCTGGCAACCCCAAACAAACCATTATTGCATGGGGCATTGGACAGGTGTGCCAAAATGTTCTTGGTTGGTGCCACAGTAACAGTGCTGGACCTCACCCTTACTGAAACATCAGGCAGCCTGATTACATTGCAGTCAGTGTGAAATCCACTGTGTACATTTCAGTTCTGGATGATTTTGTAGGATCGTCTGGGTTAGGTTAATATTTATTTTTACCTTGCTGTCATAGGGAGGATAGGATAAGGTGCTGGGAAGGGGGAACGGGACGAGGCAGGTCATTTCGTTGCATGGTCTTTGGTGGCTGAATAGTGTAATGGTTAAGGGCTCTGCTTCTGACACAGGAGACCTGGGTTTGAATCTCAGCACTGCCTGTTCAGTAAGCCAGCACCTATTCAGTAGGAGACCTTGGGAAAGTCTCCCTAACACTGCTACTGCCTATAGAGCGTGTCCTAGTGGCTGCAGCTCTGGTGCTTTGAGTCCGCCAGGAGAAAAGCACGATATAAATGTTCTGTGTTTGTTTGTTTGTTTGATTGTTGTCTTTGCCGCACTGCACCTAACCTGTGTGCTGCCATAAACATAATGCTATTATGTCTATAGCCGTGCAGCAGTGTAATTTGGGTGCCAGCAATAGCCAGATCCTGAATTACTCCTCCCTCTGACTTGCGACGACTCGGAGGGGGAACAGTAATTAATGCCACCTTGAACTTCAGTGGCAGCACGGTGCCAAAGTGACCAGATGGAAGAAGGCCATGTATGCGGCAAGGGATAACTAAGACATAGAATGGGAATGGTTTACATTTATGTCAGGGAATATGTTAGGGGTAAAGATCTTTTTAGAGCGCAATTCAGTAAGACATGGATGGGGAATGGATATTAATGTTAGGGCAAGGGTTCCGAAAGCTTTAGGGGGGGGGGGGGGGTTGCTTACACAGAAAGAAAAAAGAGTTTTTCATAATGGGGCAGAGGTGTGTTGGCATAGGAATGCAAGGACAAGCCGATAGAATAGTACCTCTTGTTGGAGGGGTTTACGTTGCGGAAAATGGGTAGTCCAAAACTTTACGAGGATATCATATCAATACCAGTGATGCTCATCCGAGCTCAGATATCCGAGATACTCGGATATCCTAGCTCTTTTTTTCACTATTCGAGCTCCAATACCGAGCTCGAATAGTATTAGCTATCCGGGCTGTGCTATCCGAGCGCACTCGGATAGCAATCAGCTATCCGGAGATATCCTAGCTATCCGAGCTCGGATAGCGTCATCAGCTCGGATAGCGTCACGTCAGACGTCACCTCGAGTCCTCACAAGCGAATCAGAGGGCTCCCAGCCCTCTGACTGCAGCCAATCACAGAGGGGGAGCCTAGGCAAGCCCCCCTCTATAAATAGCGGGGGCCATCTTGCCTCACTCGTCCTGCTTGCGACTTACTGACTGACTGTACTGAGAGATTGCTCCAGTGCTTTTTGTCTGTGCAAGTAGTGCATTCATTGTTCAATACACCTAGCGTTTTTACACTCCAAAACTTGATATTCACCTGTATTGCTTTGTATTGTAGATAGATTGTATTTTAGGCAGTTTAGTTTGTGTGATTAGGGACTAGGGAGGGAGACTGTCACTGGTGCTGCTGCAGCTGCAGCCAGCAGCTAGGCCCTGTGCCTAGGCAAGACAGCCTGCCCTGCTCTGTGCTCTAGTCTCTAGTTACCTGTGCTCTCACCTGTCCTACTCTACTGTACTACTTCTGTATTAGATAGATTATTGTACTATTTTGTAGTTAGCAGGCCCAGCTTCACTGCTATACCTGTCCTGTATCTGCTCTCTGTAATCTAGTCACACCTGTTCTATTGTTTATCTAGATTCTTCTATTGTTTAGTTAGTACTGTAGTACTGCAGTCAGTGCTAGTAGTTGTTAGAGTAGTAGTACTACTGTGTTAGCTTTCTACAGAATTGCTGTGCTGTGAGCAGTGCCAGTGTGACAGTTAGTGTGCACTAGTGTCTTCTCCTCTGCTGTCTGACTGGCACTTGGCACGTGTCACATCCGGCATGCTCCTGGCACACGTTACACCTGCTGCTGCTGCTGCTGCATTGCCCTGCTCCTGCTGCCTGTGCAGCTCCCACCGCCAGGGTGCCACAGGCCACTGATACCACCTATATTTAACCCAAAACACAATTGCTGCGTAATTTTTTGGAGGTGTCTGGGGTGAAAACTGTCATGTCCCAGTTGTGCGGTTGGACTTTGGACACAATGTGGGCTGCACGACTGCTGTCTGGAACCTAGGCCTGATGTTAATTTACAGCTATTTTTTTTTTGGGGGGGGGGGATTTTACGTCCCCACATCATCAATTAGTGTTCCCCTTTACAAAATAATGATGCTACATGCCTCATATACCCTAAAAACGTTTTTAAAGCAATTTAAAGGCCCCTTCCGTTTTTTCTATCCGGATATCCGAATTTGCCCGGATAGCCCGGATACTGTGGTTGGATATCCGATTTGCATTCGGATCAGAAAATTTTGAACTCGGATATCCGACCCGGATCGGATATCGGGGTATCCGGATCCGAATCGGATCCGGATTTTGAAAAGGGGTATCCAAGCATCACTAATCAATACAGAAGAAAAGTTCAGGAAACCTAAAATATAAAGTTGACTTATTCCTTAATGATCATAAAGTATAAAAATTCACAAAAAGTAGGAACAATATATCCATCCACCAACAATGATGCAGTCACCACTTCCTCCTGTGGTCATGCTACATCATTGCTGATTGGATCTTTCATTGCCTCCTATAATTTTGTCCAGATGGACCTTTTACTTTACCGTTGGTCTCTGTGATTTGCAAACCAGATACATATTATATTTATATGGCCTGAAGAAGGGTACTTCACCCGGAACAAGCCGGCATTGTTGCTATAGCAATTTTAGCCCAGGGTAGGCCTCAGGTACTGCATCATTGTTGGTGGACGGATATATTGTTCCCACTTTTTGTGAATTTTTGTACTTTTTGATCACTAATGAATAAGTCAACTTTATATTTTTGGTTTTCTGAACTTTTCTTCTGTATTGATATGATATCCTCAATTAACTTTTGTATTGTACCATTGGTATAGTGGAAAGCCCTGTAGGATATATGCAGGGGTGTAACAATATACCCTGCAAGGGATGCAGCTGCAGGGGGGCCCAGATGCCACAGGGGGCCCCATCCTGAGAGACTGGCAACTAAGGGCAAGGATAAAAAAAACTTTCTGTGCTCTGCACAATTGTTCTAATGACTGCATCTGCTCAGCCACCGATAACGAATCATACAAAGTTTTGTAGACAAAGATTTATAGACAGTCCCTATTCAGTGTGCAGGGGTATGGGGCCCCATCTAAAGTTTTGCAGGGGGACCCAGTAATTTCTAGTTGTGCCCCTGGATATATGTTTTACCAAACCTCCCAATATTCAGAAATATTGGGAAAAGGGGTAGGGCATGGGTCATTTAGAATACAAAACTAATTATTTACCTCTCCCGATAACACACCGCATTATAATTTGATGACAGCTCTGTTACCAGGGCAACTCCCTTACTTGTATTAAAAACCCATTCCAATCCATTTTTTTCTGGTGTAAATGAAAGAGGTTGGTGGATCACATACAATTATCTTACATTTTCATAGAAAATCATAAATACACACTCCCCAGAGGTTTTGATTATCTATTTAAAGGGAAGGTCCAAGCAAAATAAAAAAATGAGTTTCACTTACCTCGGGCTTCTACCAGCCCCATGCAGCCTTCCTGTGCCCTCGTAGTCACTCACTGCTGCTCCAGTCCCCGCTGGCAGCTATATAAATTTTTACGCATTGAACCAGTAATGTGTAAAAATGTATGTGTTAATGTTCCTGCACTAGCGGGAATGCGTAAAAATGTACGCAATGCGGCCCGCCGACCTGCGAGGTCGACATGCTGCCAGCGGGGGACTGGAGCAGCAGTGAGTGGCTACGAGGGCACAGGATGGCTGCATGGGGCTGGTAGAAGCCACAGGTAAGTGTAACTCATTTTTTTATTTTGCTTGAACCTTCCCTTTAAAGAGTAACTGTTAGGCAGAAAATACACAATAAGTTCTCTACTGCATGCTAATAGAGCAGTAGAAAGGATGCTAACCAGGCAATGTAAAAGTTTCAAATCATTCTTACTTTTGTAGATTTCTCTCCTCATGCCCCAGGCTCTAAAAGTGTACACAAGCCGCAGAGAGAAGTGACAGGCATGCTGAATCAGCCTGATTGGCTGATGCCTCTGTCACTCATCTCTCTGCACTGCGATTGGCCGCCTGGTCTCCCCTTGTCTGCCTGGTCGCCGCTGCTGTTAGAGCGCACGGAGGGGAGCCAGAGGCTATCTTCTGTCACTGTCCTCTGCCCCCCTCCTCCAGTGGCATGTCCGCGCCCTCCCCCCCCCCCCCCTCCCCCCCCCGCCGTTCTGCTGCCTGCTGCCGCCGCCGCCGCATTCTCCTTTTTCCCCGCACTGAGCTTTGGGGAAGGATAAAGGTGGTGCACACACACAGACTCCCGGAATAATGGTTCCAGGCGCTGCAGTATCCTACACTCTGCACTAGTGCAGAGAATAGATGGGAACGACAGCGCTTGGATCCATTATTAGGTGAGTCTGTGTGTGGCTGCTGCATTTATTCCTCCCCGCTGTGCTCAGTCAGTGCGGGGAGGAGGGGGATGCGGGGGGGGGGGGAGAAGATCTAGCCGGACACAAGATGGCCCCTGCCAGCAACAGGAGCCTTCTAATATATAAACATGAAAATAACAGAAATCAAAACGTGGACACTACGATACATCTGTCATGTAAGTAGAGCATGTATTTATCTACTTACATATGTGTTTTTTTGAGGGGGCATTTTAGAGCTAACAGTTGCTCTTTAAGGTTAACTGGACAAGAACAGACATAGGACCAGAGGGGGTTTTCACTCTGTTTTGGTTTAATATGGTGTAAACTTGTACATAATTCTGCATTTGTACTGTTACTGTAATGGTTCATATTGTGCACATTTTCATGTGACTGTGTGTTATTCCAGTGATGGCTATGGTTAATTTTATGATTACCTCTAAATGAATGATTACACATTATTCCAATTATCCTAATGGTTGATAGTGTGCGTGTTTCCATGTGATTGTTCATTATTTCAGTTACCATAATATTGTGGCGCACATTTTCACTAGAGTTGTTGCGAACCTCCGATTTTGGTTCGCAAACCTCGAACTCGAACACTTCAAAAATGTTCTTGAACATGCAAACTTCAAACTTTAGAACCGCCATAGACTTCAATTGGCAGGCAAACCTTCAAAACTACAAACACTAATTGTGGCCACTAAAGTGATGGAAAAGATGTTTCAAGGGGTCTAACACCTGTAGGGGGGCATGGCGGAGTGGGACACACACCAAAAGTCCCGGGGACAGCAGGGTTTAAGGGCAGAAATCACATTTTATTGCTAAAACATCTTGCATGTGTATACATCAATCAGGTAGTGTAATTAGTGTACTGCTTCACACTGACAGACTAAACTCACTGTGTGACGCACCGCAAACAGCTGTTTGTGTAGTGACAGCCGTGCTGGACTGGTGCGCATGATGGCGAGAGTGCAAGCCATGGCAGTTTTCAAGCCCATATGGTCAGACTGAGGTAGCTGAATGACAGAACAACAGTGATTGAGTGTCCAGCGGATCGAATTTGGTCTATCCACAATGAAGCAACGACCTTATTATCTATATTCTTGGGTCAGGTGTGCCCCCCCCCCCCCAACCCCAACACACTCATTTAGCCGGTCATTGCTTCATTGTGATACGCAAATCCCTTCACCATGGCACTGGTATTATAAAATACAATGTGCAGCTGTCACACACACAGGCGCAGTGAACAGTTATGCAGTGACAGGTATTATTTAACACTGCGTGCTGGCGTGCAGGTGCAGTGAACATGAACAGGTATGCACGGTTGGACTGGTATCACAAATGTGCAGCTGTCAAACACAGGTACAGTTAGTGAACAGTTATGCATTGACTGGTATTATATAACACTGCGTGCTCTCACGCAGGTGTAGTGAACATGAACAGGTATACACGGTCAGACTGGTATTACAAATGTGCAGCTGTTACACACAGGTGCAGTCAGTGAACAGTTATGCAGTGACTGGTATTATATAACACAGCGTGCTGTCACGCAGGTGCAGTGAACATGAACAGGTATGCACGGTCGGAGTGGTATTATAATTGTGCAGCTATCACACACAGGTGCAGTGAAAAGGTAAGCACTAATGTGTTGGGCCTTGCAAAGTGTAGCAATTAGCAAGGGCCAGCTGTGAAACGCAGGGCTGTATAATACAATGTCAGTGGCACACACAAAAAAAACAAAAACTTCACAAGAACATGAGCTCTGAAAAGAGCACTTTTTGTGGTGCTTTTCAACAGCAAATATCCGCTGGGAGCAAGCTACAATAGCCTAACTAAGCTTTCCCTAATCTCTGCAGCAACTCTCTTCCTTCTCTCACTACTGCAGCAACACCGAGTGAGATAATAGCTAACGCAGCTGCCTTATATAAGGGGGGCTTCAGGAGGGAGTGCAACCTGATTGGCTGTCGTGTGTCTGCTGACTGTGATGTAGAGGGTCAAAGTTTAGCACGATGATGCAGTATAGGGGCGGGTCAAACTCACCATAAAGTTCGTGTTTCGACGCGAACGCGAACCACCGATGTTTGTGCGAATAAGTTCGCGGCCAAACCGTTTGAGACAACTCTAATTTTCAAATGATTGTGCCTTATTCCATGTGAAGACGAGTTAATATTGTGCACATTTCCATGTGATTGTGCATTACTCCAGTTACTGTAAAGGCTTTCCAAAAGTTAGAAACAAAGTTTTCAGTCAATTTACAGTATCACTTATTTTTGCAAAAAGGAAAAAAAATCCGGTCGCACATTAGTCTACAGATTTGCTAAGCTTTGTCAAGATGGAGTCGTTTTATAAATCTGTTTTGGGAGGTGTATGCCGGGAATACACCATGCAATTTTCCATCAGATAAATGGGTTGATAGATCATTTCAGACAGGTCTGATTTAATTTCCGATCTTTTTTTTCTGATCGATTTGTATAGAAGTGATCAGAAAATCAAACAGAAAAATGATCAAAATTAGATTGGATCTGTTGGAAAATATCTATTTACCCATCGATCTGACAGGAAATTGCATGGTGTATTCCCAATCCCAGCATTACTCATCCCTAGTTTAAATCTGTGTTCCACTACTATCTATACTATGTCTATCTATCTATCTATCTATCTATCTATCTATCTATCTTTTGCAAGATACACATCCCCAACAGCGGTCTTTTATGCAGCACAATTATCAAACAACTTTTGTTGTGAAACAAGTTGAACAATCAAAGAAAAGTTGCTTCCTATTGTTCACACAACTGATAAGACCTCAATCCAACTGTTGAGCGTGTGTAAAGGTTCATACACACCTACCAACTATCTGTCCAACTATCTGCCAAACTTGTCTGCTAAACCCCATTCACACGCTCAACAGCGGTCTTTTATGCAGCACAATTGTCAAACAGCTTTTGTTGTGAAACAAGTTGAAACAACTAAAAAAAGTATTTTGCTATTGTTCAAAAAGATGATAAGACTGATAAGAAGTCAATCCAACAGTTGGATTGATGTCTTATCAGTCTTATCAGCTGTTTGAACAATAACAAATACTCTTTTTAGTTGTTTCAACTTGTTTCACAACAAAAGTTGTAGGGCACTTAACAGACAAGTTTGGCAGATAGTTGGACAGATAGTTGGTAGGTGTGTATGAACCTTATGGGGCCTATCTATCTATCTATCTATCTATCTATCTATCTATCTATCTATCTATAGCTGTCGACTTATTATTTTTATTATGCCTAAAAACATAAATGCGTTTATGTCTCTTAATACCATATCTGACCTTAAAAAATGTTATTTTTGGCAAATAAGCAGCCAGATATATAACTTAAACAAATGCATTGTGAAGATGTAAAAAGAAAAAAAAAACTCTGTTAAAGAAAGGTATTTAGCATGTCAGTCTGAATTCACTAAATATAATGTAAAATATATACTGTACTTTTCTGTAATTTTATGTGAAAAAATTAACGATTGTCCCCAATAAATGATTTTTATTACATACACTTCCCCTTATTACAATTAATTGCCTCTAACGTCATATAACCTGCCTCCTTCAATTGGAAGTAATAGGAGTTTGCAAATACAATACAGTTCACAGCAATGCGTATATGTTGCCAGAGATACTGTTTTGGCAAGCACACTATGGTACGTCTATTAAAAATATTTGACCTAGTAGCATAAAACTGTGATCTTATATATACAGTGTATATATATATATATATATTTATATCTACAGTGTATATATATATATATATATATATATATATATATATATATATACATTTTTTTTTACCAATGCCTCTGCTACAATATCACTCACTACTTTTTAACCCTTGGAAATCTTCTGAAAAGTCGGGGGTTGTTTTATACGTCGGGTGTCATTGATGCTGGGTGATTAGGGTTGCCAGGTGTCCGGTTTTAGACCGGACAGTCCGGTTTTTGGCCGCTGTGTCCTGTCCAAAAAGGCATGTTAAACCGGACAATTAAGATGTCCGGTTTTATGCCTTTTGCCACTTGCCGCCACCCGTCCGCCAGCGCTGCGCGACCGCTGATTCGCTGCCTGGCTGTCAGTCAAAGGCACAGCCAGCCAGCTTACGCGGCGTAAGTTACGCCAGCTTAAGTACCGCCCCCGAGCCCGCGCTTCCCGACGTTGCTACGGTAACGCCAACGCTGCGTTGCCAACGCACGCATGACGTGCATCACTCACGTCATTTGCAATGCGATTCTGCATCTGCGAAGGAAGCAAGGTAAGGTCAGGAGTCTGGAGATATGGTGAGTGAGTGACCCATAATTCTCTGGTTGTATTTCCGCTCTTTGTGTGCATTGGCTCCGCTCTATCTCCCCTCCGTATAGTCCAGGCGTGACTTTCAATCTCATTCAATCTCGCCTGAGCCCGCTGCTTACTATACTTTACACTTGAATTCATACTATTGTACAACGCAATTTATACTGTTATACTGTTATATTTGTTATATTTGCTCAAAATGTGTACATACATGTATGCGCAGATTTATATTTTAACTTCAATCTTGGTGGTGGGCTGCTTCACTTCACTGCTGGTAATTGTGAGCACTAATTATATTACATTGCTGTTTGTATATTGTTTTTTGCTGCTGCAATATCTGGTGGATTGTCTGTGTGGTTCATCTGATATTAAACAGCAAGTGTCAGTTTTTAAAAGTACAATTTTTTTTTTCTTTTCCCTCTAGTTTGTTTTGCAGCAGGCAATTGGCTAGGGGGAGGGACTAGCTGCAACACAGGTGTTAAATTAAACAGGAAGTGTAGGCCAAACCTTCAATCTTGGTGGTGGGCTGCTTCACTTCACTGCTGGGAATTGTGAGCACTAATTATATTACATTGCTGTTTTTTTATATTGTTTTTTGCTGCTGCAATATCTGGTGGATTGTCTGTGTGGTTCATCTGATATTAAACAGCAAGTGTCAGTTTTTAAAAGTACAATTTTTTTTTCTTTTCCCTCTAGTTTGTTTTGCAGCAGGCAATTGGCTGGGGGGAGGGACTAGCTGCAACAGGAGGTATTTGGTCAGCTTCAGGACTCAGTACTGAGCTTGCTCAGTCTGTGGCTTGCTCACTAAGTGGCTGCGACACAAGTGGCATAGGCGTTAAAAACAGGCGTTACAACACAGGCACAAAGAGAGTGGTGAGAGGAAGTAGGTAAGGACAAAAAAAAAAAAAAAAAAAAAAACTTCAATCAATATTGTGTTTTTTTGCATTGGTTAGAATGTGCTAGGCACGTTGTGGTGTAGTCTTTAAATTTTGAGGACTCCACCCCAACTTCACTCACTCCACCTCCACTCCTCCACCCCTCCCGCCCCTCCTCCTCCCCCTCCTCCCCCCCCCCTCCTCCCCTACCCCCCCCCTCTTCACTCACTCCCCAACTTCACTTACTCTCCCTTTCCTCCTCCCCAGCTACACTCACTCTCCCATTTCATCTTTTACCACCACAGTTTACTTTAAATAATTTTTCCCCACACAAAAGTCATCATGTTGGACTATGCTGTACAGTGTACATCCTGCAACATGTATGCATGCCTTGATCAGCAGATTGAGGGTGTTTACTGTTGCCCTGGGTGTGTGCGTGTTGCTCAGTTAGAGGCGGAAGTCGCAGAGCTAAATAAGCATCTCGCAACACTGAGAAGCATACACAACATGGAGAAGAGCTTGGATCTCACGATGTAGACACTGGATGGAACCGTTGAAGATGAGGAGGGTGGAGTACAGCCGGACCAAGAAGCAGAGGCAGCCGCTAGTTGGGTCACAGTTAGAAGGGGTAGGGGAAAAAGTGGCAGGGAGGCTAGTCCCGAGTTGTCCCTCACTAATAAGTATGCTTGTTTGCGTAATATTGGGGAGGATGATTCAGGAGTAGCAATGCTGCAGCAGGATGTGCTCCTTAGCAACCAAGGGGCAGACTGCTGTAACGAGAAAGGGAATAGGAGTGCAGCTAAGGCTAGACAGGTACTGGTGGTAGGGGATTTAATTATTAGGCGCATAGATAGGGTAATCTGTCGAAGAAACCGCGAATGCCGTACAGTCTGTTGCCTCCCGGGTGCTCGGGTTCGGCATGTAGTGGAAAGAATTGACAGATTACTGGGTGGGGCTGGGGAAGACCCGGCTGTCATGGTACACATTGGCACCAATGACAAAGTTAGTGGGAGATGGAAGGTCCTCAAAAATGATTTTCAGGTACTTGGAGATAAACTTAAAGCAAGGACCTCCAAGGTGGTGTTTTCTGAAATACTGCCAGTGCCACGCGCTACATCTGAGAGACAGAGGGAGCTTAGGGAGTTAAATAAGTGGCTGAGAAATTGGTGTAGGAAGGAAGGGTTTGGGTTCCTGGAGAACTGGGCAGACTTTGCAGTCGGCTACAGGTTCTACAGCAGGGATGGGCTGCACCTTAATGGGGAGGGTGCACCTGCATTGGGGGAGAAGATGGCTAAACGGTTGGAGGAGATTTTAAACTAGGATCTGGGGGGAGGCGGGAGGATAAAGTCTCAATACATAGACAAGATGAGGTAAAAAGACAGTGGGAACCTATCATTATGGAGGGTGGAGAGGGGGGTGGGGACAGTGTAAAGATTAAGGAGGTTGGTAAAAATTCAAGTAGCCAATTTCATGTAAACAAAATTGGTAAATGTGGTGGTAAAAATATAAAGTGCATGGTAACCAATGCTCGGAGCCTTGCAAATAAAATAGACGAACTAGAGTTCATTCTGAATGACAAAGGCTATGACATTGTGGGAATAACCGAGACATGGATGGATGAAAGCCATGACTGGATAGCTAATTTAAAAGGATACAATGTGTTTAGGAGGGATAGAACAGGGAAAAAAGGTGGAGGGGTTTGTCTCTTTGTTAAGAATTCTCTTACAGCTGTCCTCAACGATGAGATGGAGGAAGATTGCGAAGATGTGGAGTCCGTTTGGGTAAATATTCATGGTGGAAATAAAAGTTGCCAATTGCTTATTGGGGTATGCTACAGGCCACCTCTTATTAATGAAGCTGCAGAACTGCGATTACTACAGCAGATTGAAAAAGCTGCAGGTAAAAATGAGGTCATAATTATGGGCGACTTCAACTTTCCAGACATTGACTGGAGTATTGAGGCTACCCATTCTGGTAAAAGCAGCAGATTTCTGGCAGCACTACAGGACAATTACTTGATTTAAATGGTAACTGAACCAACTAGGGGGAATGCGTTACTGGATCTGATAATTTCTAATAGACCAGATAATGTATCAAATGTGCAGGTTCAAGAACATTTGGGAAATAGTGATCACAACATGATAACGTTTGAGCTGGTGACTGATAGGCCACGGGGCAGCGGGACCACTAAAACTATGAACTTTAGAAAAGCAAAGTTCACTCAAATTAGGCAGGCACTAAGTTTGGTGAACTGGGATAATGTACTACAAGGGGAAGACACTGAAGGGAAATGGCAAGCTTTTAAACTTATACTCAATCAATACTGTAGTATGTATATCCCATATGGAAACAAAATGTCTAGGAATAAAAAAAGGCCTCTATGGATGAATAGAAAGGTTAAAGATAAAATGAAGAGGAAAAAGAATGCCTATAAGGTCTTAAAACAGGAGGGGACAGAGGCTGCACTAAGCAATTATAAGGAGTGCAATAAAAATTGTAAAAAAGAAATTAGGCAGGCAAAGATTGAAGCTGAAAAACAAATCGCTAAGGATATCAAATCTAACCCAAAAAAGTTTTACAAGTACATTAACTCTAAAAAAAGAAAGGTTGACTGTATAGGACTCCTAAAGGATGAGGATGGGAACTCAATGGTGGATGACCAAGGTAAGGCAGAGTTATTAAATGCTTTCTTTGCTTCTGTCTTCACAAAAGAAACAGCACTGTTGCAAACTACAGAGGCGGAAGAGTCTCAATCTTCTAACTGTAATATTAAATACTTAACGCAGGAAGAAGTGAAGGCAAGACTAAATAAATTAAAAATAGACAAGGCACCTGGCCCGGATGGCATGCATCCTCGGGTCCTAAGGGAATTAAGTTCAGTTATAGATAAACCCCTTTATCTTATCTTTTGTGACTCTCTTGCAACTGGCAGAGTCCCAGTGGATTGGCGTACAGCCCACGTTTTCCCATTATTTAAGAAGGGCAAAAAATCTGATCCAGGAAATTATAGACCTGTAAGTTTAACATCAGTTGTATGCAAACTATTTGAGGGGTTACTAAGAGATACTATACATGACTTCATAGTAGAAAATAATCTTATTTCTCAGCATCAACATGGGTTTACTAAAGACAGGTCCTGTTTGACTAACATGCTCAGCTTTTATGAGGTAGTGAATGCTAATATGGATATTGGGAATGCTGTAGATGTGATATACTTGGACTTTGCAAAGGCCTTCGACACTGTTCCCCACAAAAGTCTGGTGCAAAAGTTGAGGATGCAAGGACTGGGGAAGAGTCTGTGTTCATGGATAGGGAACTGGCTAATGGACAGAAAACAAAGAGTTGTGGTCAATGGATCATACTCAAAATGGGAGACTGTTAGCAGTGGGGTCCCACAGGGGTCTGTTCTGGGTCCAGTGCTCTTCAATTTATTTATTAATGACCTAGTAGATGCAGTAGTGAGCAATGTTGCTATTTTTGCAGATGATACAAAATTGTGCAGAATCATTAACTCTCAGGAAGATAGTGTCATATTGCAACAGGATCTGGATAGGATGGCTAAATGGGCACATACATGGCAGATGAAATTCAATGTTGACAAATGTAAGGTCATGCATTTTGGACGTACTAATGGTCTAGCACCATACAAAATAAATGGGATACAGTTGGGGACATCAAACTTGAAGAAGGACTTAGGAGTACTCATTGACAACAAGTTAAATAATCGTACTCAATGCCAAGCAGCTGCAGCTAAAGCTAACAAAATTTTGGGATGCATTAAAAGGGAAATAAAAACTCGAGATGCTAGCATAATATTGCCCCTGTTTAACTCTCTAGTAAGGCCACATCTGGAATATGGAATTCAGTTCTGGGGACCACATTACAAAAAAGATATTGCAGTTTTAGAGCAGGTGCAGAGACGAGCAACAAAATTGATGCGTGGGATGGAAGGTCTCACTTATCGAGAAAGGTTAGATAAACTGGGTTTATTTAGTCTAGAGAAAAGACGCCTTAGAGGGGATCTAATTAACATGTATAAATACATCAGAGGGCAATATAATACCTTGGCGGATGAGCTTTTTGTCCCTAGGCCTTCTCAAAGGACTAGAGGACATGATCTGCGCATGGAGGAAAAATGTTTTAGCCATTTATTTAGGAAAGGGTTCTTTACAGTAAGAGTGATTAAGATGTGGAATGCATTGCCACAGGAAGTCGTTATGGCAAACTCTATACCTGCATTTAAAGGGGGCTTAGATGCTTTCCTTGCGTTGAAAGACATCCATGGCTACAATTACTAGGTAATGCCTAATGATGTTGATCCAGGGATTTTATCTGATTGCCATCTGGAGTCGGGAAGGAATTTTTCCCTTTAGGGGCTAATTGGACCATGCCTTGTAAGGGTTTTTTCGCCTTCCTCTGGATCAACAGGGATATGTGAGGGAGCAGGCTGGTGTTGTACTTTATACTGGTTGAACTCGATGGACGTATGTCTTTTTTCAACCAAAATAACTATGTAACTATGTAACTATGTAACTTTATGCCTATGTATGTCCACTTTATTGTTCTCAATAAAAAATTTTGGTGGGGAAAAAAAATAAATTTTAAAACTTCCCGCAAGAAATCGACCACTTCACTGTGCAAAAACGCCATAAATGCATTGCATTATTTGCATAGTTTTCCAGTTTTGTAATAGTTTTCTGCTCTGTCTCTTATTATGTGCATTTACTGGTGAAAAGCGGTCTCTTATTATGTGCATTTACTGGTGAAAAGTGGTCTCTTATGTGCATGTACTGGTGAGGACAGTTAGTGACATGGCTATGTACTCTGTAATGTGCTGCAGAAGATGTCAGTGCGATATAAATACTGTAAAAAACATTTTTTAAAAAGCCCATTGCTTAGCCCCACTCTACATAAAAGTGCGCTTCTGACTCCGCCCCTAACTCCACCCCCTGTCCGGTTTTCTCCATCAGCCGACCTGGCAACCCTATGGGTGATACACCTTCTCCTGTTACCTCCTCAGATCTCGCTGCTGAGGACTGTAGTGAAGCGGCGCAGGCGCACATGTGCGAGATCTGAGAGACAGAGAAGGAGGTAAATAGGATACAAGGGGGACCTGAAGGGTGAAAGAGGCGTGTTTTATGGGCACAGCGCAATCTATTCTTCCATACCGCTCTGATAAACAGGGAGACAAGGAGAGCTGACCAATCTGCTTAGGGAGAGGGAGAGTTGACCAATCAAATCAGTCAATACACTAGGTACCACATACAGAACAGCACCAGTATCTGTTCATACATAGCACCAGTATATGATGTTTTTTAATTTTTATGTGAGTTGTGTTAGAAGAGGGGTAGTCTTATATATGAGTATATCCCAAACTCTATATTTTAACTGGAAATGTTGAGGGGGTCATCTTATAATGTACGCCCAGTCGTCTTATAAGCGGGAATATATATTTAAAATGATTGAAATAACTTCTATTAAAAAATAGAGCTGTGAATAAAATAATGCATTTGCAAAAGGTTGTAGAAGACAGTTTCATTGCTTCTTATCAGTATAATTTTTCCTTAAAGTTCACCTGTCCAACTATGGGATTATCATCAGATCTTTCTGTTTCCAATTGCCTCAACCCCAACTGATTAGTGTGCGCATCTGTGTTCTACTAAGTATTGTTATACAGGACATGTATGAGCTGATGCAGGTATGGCAGTCAGGCGGAGGTAAGGATGGCTGCTCAATGGCGAAGATAATGCCACCAAACAGGTGGAAAAGAGTGGTCAAATGAGGGGAGGACTACAAATCACTTCCAACATTTTCTTTTTCAATTGTCAGATTTAATTTGGCTTTGAAGCAGCACTTTTGCATTTGTTGGCTAATAGTAGGGATGGGACAAATCCACAATTTCTTCGAATCCGAATCCGGATCCGAATCTAAAAAGGTTCTCGAATATCTCGAACCTTTCGAATCCCGAATCTAACGAATCCTGCACATAAGAATTGTGCAATCCATGGTATAGTTGCCCGCAGTATAGGTACCCAGGCATAGGTGCCCGCAGTATAGGTAGCTAGGTAAAGGTGTCTTCAGTATAGCTAGCAAGGTATAGGAGCCTTCACTATAGGTTGCAAGGTATAGGGGCATTCAGTATAGGTAGCAGGGTATATGGGCCTTCAGTATAGGTAGCAGGGTATAGGAGCCTTCAGTATAGGTTGCAGGGTATAGTGGCCTTCATTATAGGCAGCAGGGTATAGTGGCCTTCAGTATAGGCAGCAGGGTATAGGGGCCTTCAGTATAGGCAGCAGGGTATAGGGGGCTTCAGTATAGGTAGCAGGGTATAGGGGCATTCAGTATAGGCAGCAGGGTATAGGGGCCTTCAGTATAGGCAGCAGGGTATAGGGGGCTTCAGTATAGGTAGCAGGGTATAGGGGCCTTCAGTATAGGCAGCAGGGTATAGGGGCCTTCAGTATAGGCAGCAGGGTATGGGGGGGCTTCAGTATAGGCAGCAGGCTATGGGGAGCTCAGTATAGGTAGCAGGCTATGGGGGCTCAGTATAGGTAGCAGGCTGGGGGGCTCAGTATAGGTAGCAGGCTGGGGGGATCAGTATAGGTAGCAGGCTGGGGGATCAGTATAGGTAGCAGGCTATGGGGGGCTCAGTATAGGTAGCAGGCTGGGGGGATCAGTATAGGTAGCAGGGTGGGGGGGTCAGTATAGGTAGCAGGCTGGGGGGCTCAGTGTAGGTAGCAGGCTGGGGGGATCAGTATAGGTAGCAGGCTATGGGGGGATCAGTATAGGTAGCAGGCTGGGGGGATCAGTATAGGTAGCAGGCTGGGGGGCTCAGTATAGGTAGCAGGCTATGGGGGGATCAGTATAGGTAGCAGGCTGGGGGGATCAGTATAGGTAGCAGGCTGGGGGGATCAGTATAGGTAGCAGGCTGGGGTGCTCAGTATAGGTAGCTGGCTGGGGGGATCAGTATAGGTAGCAGGCTGGGGGGCTCAGTATAGGTAGCAGGCTGGGGGGCTCAGTGTAGGTAACAGGCTGGGGGATCAGTATAGGTAGCAGGCTGGGGGACTCAGTATAGGTAGCAGGCTGGGGGGCTCAGTATAGGTAGCAGGCTATGGGGGCTCAGTATAGGTAGCAGGCTGGGGGGATCAGTATAGGTAGCAGGCTGGGGGGCTCAGTATAGGTAGCAGGCTGGGGGGATCAGTGTAGGTAGCAGGCTGGGGGGATCAGTATAGGTAGCAGGCTGGGGGGCTCAGCATAGGTAGCAGGCTGGGGGGCTCAGCGTAGGTAGCAGGCTGGGGGGCTCAGCGTAGGTAGCAGGCTGGGGGGATCAGTGTAGGTAGCAGGCTGGGGGGCTCAGTGTAGGTAGCAGGCTGGGGGGCTCAGTGTAGGTAGCAGGCTGGGGGGCTCAGTGTAGGTAGCAGGCTGGGGGGATCAGTATAGGTAGCAGGCTGGGGGGCTCAGTGTAGGTAGCAGGCTGGGGGGCTCAGTTTAGGTAGCAGGCTGGGGGGATCAGTGTAGTTAGCAGGCTGGGGGGATCAGTGTAGTTAGCAGCCTGGGGGGATCAGTGTAGTTAGCAGGCTGGGTGGGCTACCTTACCTACACTGCAGTAGGTAGCTGGGTCATATCTTCCTCCTCCCGCTCCCCGCAGCCTCCTCCGCTCACCCCCCTGCATAAATAAGCAGAAGCAGCCTCTCACCTCCAGCGTGGAGTGCAGTGCAGCAGCAGACTTCACTTCCTAGTTCCCCCTAGTGGCCGCCTGACCGGCTCTTACTGATGACGTAGTAAGAGCCAGTCACTAGGGGGAATAAGGAAGTCTGCAGGAGGTCTGCCGCTCCGGGCTCCACGCTGGAGGTGAGAGGCTGCTGCTTCTTATTTATGCGGCGAGCGAGCGGAGGAGGCTGCGGGGAGCGGGAGGAGGACACTTGCGAGCGGGGGAAGCGGCGGATGCGTGGCGATACAGCGGCGGGATTCGGCGAGCGGAAAATGGCGTCGGGATTAGAATCCACGAATCTCGAATATTTCCTAATATTCGAGGGATTCGTGGATTCGCCGGATTCGTCGTCCCATCCCTAGCTAATAGTCATTGAAACCATTATCTGGCTCTGTCAGAACATAGAGATGACTGGAAGGTGGAGGCTCTCTTAGAATACTTACCTACGTGATATATGAATTATACGATAGAGAGTTTCCAAAAGTGGGGAGTGTAAGTTGATTGGATCTTTCAATTCCAGGTGCACTACATAAGGAATTTGGGCCCGTATGCAATTAGCCTTTTCTCCTGAGTTTTCTCCCATGAGATATTTTAAAACTTGTCAATAAAATGCCCTTTAAAGGAAACCTAAGATGGGGCCACAGCATAAAAACATACATACCTGGGGCTTCCTCCAACCCTCTCCGGCCTGATCGCTCCCAGACTGTCCACTTCTGGTTCTAAGTTCGCCCAAAAAGTCCTCCGGTCCCGGGTCAACTGTGTGGCCAAGCTGTGCACTCCTGCCATGTTCACATTGCCGGGGGCAACTCTGCGCCTGCACAGTACTACTGATGCAGGTGGAGGTTCTCTTAGAATACTTACTTACGTGATTTATGCGATATACAGTACTACTGCGCAGGCGCAGAATGCTCCCGGCAACGGGAGCAAGACAGAGGAGCGCGCCTGACCTGACTGCACATTCGCTGACTGGCCCCGACTAGCGGATTTTACAGGGTCAGTTGCAGGTGAAAGGGGAGCCAGAGGAGGACGGTGTGGGAGCAATGAGGCCGGAGGGGGCTGGAGGAAGCCCCAGGTATGTATGTTTTTATGCTGTGGCCCCATCTCAGGTACTCTTTAAACTACCAGCAAGCAAGAAAATAATCAGAATAATTTTGATAGTACTTTTCCACCTTCTTTTTTTTACTTTTTCATTTGCAAAATGCTAAAAAGTTATTTGAAAAAGATGAAAAATCTCCTAGGAATAAGCTCAGGAGAAAAAGTAAATTGCATATGGGCCCTTGTCAATAAAATACCTTCTAAACCACAAATAAACAGGGTTGTTGGATGCAGCGTTACAATACCAATTTCTGATCAGTTTCAGCATTAAATTGAATGGGAATCAGCCTTTGGTGTATGGGCAGCCGACAGATCTCTCTCTAATCAGATTCGATCAGAGATAGATTTGTCTCTTGGTTGAATCTGCCCGACATCACTAGATATATGGGTACCTTTTTCTGAGTTACAGGTGCTCTTTGTATCGTTAGAATACTGGTGGCTTAGGGACAATAACTAAGGGCTTTTTTTTAGTTAGTGATTGTACTGATTTGATCATGATCTCATCCATGTCCCCATGGTGAAGCCTTTTTCTTTGAATAAATCCAGGATGGTCTTAATTTATTACAAAACCATTCCTACTGCAGGTGTATGAATGTGGCTGCAATTGTACAACTATTGTCTTCAATTGTACAACTATTATTGCTCTTTGCTTTTTAGCAATCATCACTATTGTATACCTTGGTCTAGGTAAGAAAAAAACACATATATCCAGGCACATCGCCTCTAGTTAGGACATTAAATAAGTTATTAAGGAACGGGAGGTGCTGAAGGGGGTGTGTCCAGAAAACAGCAAAAATCAATTAACCCTTCGCACTCTCACATGCAAATGTTCAAACAAATGCATTCACAGATTCATTCATCCAGGCACCACTGTTATCCCTACAGCTAAGTTAAAAGCCGGGGTTTTAGTTCACAGAAGAATGCATTCTTATGCTTAGTCACCTATACTGCGCAGAAGTACCCAGGTAACCATGGGTGTCCTAACTCTGGCCCTGTAACATGCATATTGCAGACATGCAAACATTCATTGCATCAAACCTATGTAGGGATTAGTAGCACACATCCTGACGTCCTCTCCTGGGACAGATAGCGCATCTTACCAATCGCACAAGGGAGTGAAAGTAATGCATCCATGCGCACCATGCACATACACCAGCATAAGCTGTGTGCATGCTGACAAAAAAACACATACAGGGGAAGGAGAGAGTGCACTGAATTAAAACCCTAGCCACAGGGGTCAGTAACAAGAAAAAAACACATATATCCGGGCACATCGCCTCTAGTTAGGACATTAAATAAGTTATTAAGGACCTCCCTTTCCTTAATTGTTTTTTTTTTTAATTCAGACTATATTTGATGGACCATGTATATACTAAAGTGTTCTCTACTGTTTACACTCCCTAATCAATCAGGCCTAGTGCATTACAAAAGTTAAAAGAAATAAACAATAACACAACAGTACATTTCTCATTGCAATGAAATTTCATAATAAATGGAAACAAATCATACGAACAAAAAAAAATATGTTTTCTCTACATATTATAGGACTGACATTGGAATGGTTACATTACTCATTGTTCTACAGCAGGTCAAAAATCTTGACTAAAATTATTTCATACAATATATAAAAAAAAAATTCTGTATTAGGTCTTTGGATTCTACACCTTAAATGCTATAATTTAAAAGAAATAGATTTTAAGTGGCTTGTCATTTATATAAAATAAATAAATAGCAAGCTGCATTTAATACCACACATCTTTTCTCCTAAGATATCTTATAATTTTGTTTAATGTAAAAACAAATGGATTTTAATTATTAACTGTCTAGTTGGGTTGCCTTTCTAAAAAAAAACAAAAAAAATCATAATAAAAAGATTTGTTATTGATTGTATAGCTAACTGTCCTTGAGAAAATATCATGGTTATTATTCATTTTCCCTTCATAAAATAGTATTATAAAAATTGAAAGCGTATGCTCTTCTCCTGCACTCAGTTAGAAGGGTCAATCATCAGTTGCAGTGAGTGATTATGAATAGAACTTTTTAGATTTCATGTTGACAGATAAAAAAATAAATGGCCCGATCCAATTCACATTTTCTCCTGTTTTCTCCTAGGAGATAATTTTTCATCTTCTGTTTGCATACACTTTTCAGCACTCTGCAATTCAAAAAAAGTAACAAAAAAGGAGGCAAAAAAAAATACTGTCAAAAATTATTCAGAGTATCTTTTTGCGTACTGGTGGATTAAAGGGCATTTTTTAAGATATGAAAATATCACAAAGGAGAAAACTTGTATTGGATCAGGCCCAGTATATTTTAAAGTGGACCTGGACTAGCACAGGACAGAAAAAATACATAGAGAAATGCACCCTGTATGTATTTAGAGAGTTTAGCCTGTTTAATTCCCCCAAACTTATGTCTAATCACAAGTTGTAATCTGATCTCTCCCCGTGTCACATGACTGCCACGGCAGAGATGGCAGATAAGGTCACTGAAAGCATAGGATGTTAACAATATGTCTGCTTCCATGAAAGCAGAAAGTAGAAACAGTGCAGCTTTATATTAGGATTTGTATCAGCTGTAAGGCCTAGTGCACACCGGAGCGTTTCCGCTGCGGTTTGCGATCTGCTTGCGGATGCGGATCCGCTAGGGTAATGTATTTCAATGGGCTGGTACACACCAGAGCGAGAGGCGTTTTGCAGAAACGCATACTCCCGGGCTGCTGCAGATTTTGGATTGCGGATGCGTTTCTGCCTCAATGTTAAGTATAGGAAAACCGCAAACCGCTCTGAAAAACGGCACTTCAGAGCGGTTTGCCAGGCGTTTTTTTGTTACAGTAGCTGTTCAGTAACAGCTTTACTGTAACAATACATGAAATCTACTACACCAAAACCGCTACACAAAACCGCAAAACGCTAGCTGAAACGCTGCAGAAAAATAAGAAAAAGCGTTTCAAAATCTGCTAGCAATTTGCGGATCTGCTAGCTGTTTTTGGTGTGCACCAGGCCAGACAAAGAATTTTTTAAAGGGTTACTATGCTGTTGTGTATCTTTTAGGACAAAGAGGACGTTCTGAATTCAGGTCCCCTTTAAATAGAAAAGAGCTGTGTGATCTTTTTCCATAAAGTATGTTTGCTGTTTGTTTTGCTAACCAAAATCTCCAAATTACTCATTTATTTTAGTGTAGAATCAATAGACCTTTAAATCCAAAAATATTTATTTATTATTTAACACATTTATTTTTCTTTTCATCATGTCACATTTTTCTGTCATAAACAAGATTTATTCTTCTCTACCAGGAAATTTAATTACATTGCTACTTAACACTTTGCGGGCTTATTTTTCTCTACCAAGGAATTTAATTACATTGCTTCTTAACTCTTTTTTTTCTTTTTAGCACAGTAATGTCAAAGTACCTGCATCTGATATATTTGTATTGCCTATACTGTATCTGTACACTTCTAATAGATACTACAAAGGAATCAATAAGATATTACAGAAAGTTTGTACAAATGGATTATCACATGCCTACTTTAAAAAAGAGGCATAAACTTATTATTATAATTATTATTATTATTATTACTATTATTATTATTAGTAGTAGTAGTAGTAGTAGTAGTAGTAGTAGTAGTAGTAGTAGTAGTATGTTATTATTATTATTATTATTATTATTATTATTATTATTATTATTATTATTATTATTATTAATAAACTATGTTTAAGGAAAACTATGTTTTTGGATGTATTTTAGTTTTGGTTTTAGTTTTGGTAAAATCTGCTTGCTTTTAAATTGCCAATAATAAAATAATTTATGTTACAAGATTAATCATTTACGAAGGGGTTATTTAAACTTCTGGCATTGAACCAGTTAAAAAGTTAATTTCTTGTAATAACATTTAAAAAATATTGCAGTAGCAGAACTCAGAAACATATTCTACAGTGTATAAGGCTCGCTTTCCGCACAATTACTTTTTTGGCTTAGACGCATTATATTCGATATTTCCTCATAGAAACCTTTGCACTGCTGATTCTACTGCTGCTCGTGGTTCCATTACCGAGGGGAATAGTGTCAGGGCCCTGTCAAGTCAGTTCAAAGCTGGCCTTCCCCTCAGAAGCTGCCTTGGCTTTCCATTTCTGAATATCTCAATCAGGTTCTTCAGTGGCTGTGTTCTCAGACACAAAGAAATACTGTTAAGGAAAGAGTCCACGACTTAAACATCTGATATGCACTGGAACGCCTTCTGCTTCCATTAAATATTGTTGTACGTTAAACACAATAAAACTAAAAAGTTGACAGCAAAAATAAATTGTTCTTTGAGGTCATGTGATAATTCGTAGGTGACCTTCTTGCGATTCTAGAACTGTGATTAGTGGACATATACGAGTTACCTGTGCCTGAATGTCAGCACAACTTAAGCGCATATTATAATAATGATAATCAGTTAAAGGCCTTCAGTTCCCTGTATGCCATGAGTCTATAGACAAGTAAAGGTTTATTTCCTGTAGGTGACCTATTAAAGCAGGAGGATTAGCCATACTATGCCAGGGGGGAAAAAAACACATATATAAGTAGATAAATACTTGATCTACTTACATAACACATATATGGTACTGTCTACATTTTTATTTCAGTGAATTTTATATAGTAAATGATGAGAATTCTGTTCCTGGTGGGAACCATGTCTTTTGCCCATAGTTTGAGGCCAAATACTGATGTGATTTCTTCCCTTAAAGTGGACCCAAATTAAAAATACAAGATTTCAGAAATAAAATCTATTTTCTAAATGATAATATTAAATAGCAGCCTTTTTTCAGCTGCATGATGACAAATATAAAATATTTAACATTTATTGGAGGAACCCCTCTCTTCCTTTCAAATTGCCGGCATTTTTCCGGCAAACTGGTGGAGTAGATGGTGTCCGGCAATGGAGGAATTGCTAATGGCTGCCCCCAGTATAACCCTAGCTATGAAAATAAAAGGGTGAAAAGCATCCACTGAAATTATCATAGGTTTGAAGGAGTGTTCATTTATCTTTGTATGTGTCAGAGTGGTGCAACTAAATATTTTTAATTGAAAAAAATGGTTGGTTTGGGTCCGCTTTAACTTTTTTTATTTTCTCCTCCAATCGCTGAGTCACTTCAGCCTTGCTTGTAAACACAAGTGAGCAGAGGATCATGTTCCAGCTAGGCAGGGAGATAAAGGGAAGAGAAAGAATATATTATAAATAAAAACAACCCCCATCATGCAACTGAATGGCAATGGCTAGTGCTCCTAAGGTATTTGATAACTCCAAACCATAACAGCAAAAAACGTTTTGAATATCACTTAATACACTCAGACCAGTTGCTGTCGAAATTTGATTTTTATGGTGACAATCCCGCTTTAATAAATATGAAATATCAAATTATTATTGAATAAAATTGAGACATTTTGGAACAGCCATGTAAGAGGTAGCCCTCTGAAGCTGAATCTGCCTTGTCTGGCATTCCCAGAATAATAATAAATAATGGTCAGTGCCATTCCCTACTATTTCACATGGAACGTTGTTCAGCTGAAAGGTTGAGGTAAACTTAGGGGAGGGCTGATTACTCCTAACCTGCAGGACTAGGTGACGGCTATGCACAGATAGGTAGATCTAGAGGAAGATGAGGTCGAAGAATACGCCCATTACTGGGAAATATAACATTAAAGTGGAATATAACCCAGCATTTCTTCTTTGCTCAAAAAAATTATTTACAGCATATTATATACAACCAGCATTTTTTTTTTTTACTAGACCAGCATTCAAAGGGTTACAGAGCTTGAAAGTTCAGTGATGTGAAATGTGGACGCATCCAAAGTTGTAGATAATGTTATCTTGTGTTTACTTAAATGTTTCAAGTGAGGAATGTGACACATTCTCTGACTGTGGAGAAGTTTCTGGAGACAGAGACACTGAAAGCATGTCTGCCTTCAATACATAATGAATAAAACCAGTTATTAATAAAATGCAAAGTAAAGTCAGCTCACAACGCAAAAAAACTGAACTTTTGGGAACGTATAATTTCTAAATTAATAATAATACTTATGTACAAATGCAAATATGATAACCGAATGGCATATAAAAAGTAGGTAAACATGTTTTTATTGAATATTATGTCAGGGTTTTATACCGCTTTAAAAGAACAATGGGAGAGTATACTGCAGAGTGAGGACTAATGCTGCCATACAAACAAGTTGTGAACCAACTGACCATCTGATTCCATAATTTTATCGACTCGGATGAAAATTGGTGGCATGCCCCATCGACAATTCGACCAATTTCAGGCAGAATTCAGTCAAATAAATGTATCAATAGAACATACTGTGAAATCTCGGGCTGACATGGTTGATCAGGTGCATGGCGGTAACTATGTGTGATATCGTGATGACTGAGGAACACAAAATGGAACCCCCGCCCGCTGACCCCCAAATATAAATGCGCCCTCTGGTGCCCATGCACTCAAAATCTCACCTGTTTCAGCTGTTCCTGGTCTCGTTTGCTGCTTCTCAGGTGCATGTGTATGATGTCACACACGTGCCATATGCTATATGCTGCAACCACGTGGGGCGCTCATGGAGGAGCAGCGGACAAGACCAGGAGCATCTGGACAGTCATGGCAGCTGAAACAGGTGAGATTGAAATGCAAGAACACTGGGGGTGGGACACATTAACATTGGGGAGAAAGTGGCAAGGTGGTGTTGGTGACGTCTTGAGGCTGATTCCCGAGAAATGTCATGCTGAAAATTGATTGGGAATCCGTATGCAGTGTATGGGCAACCAAAAGATCTCTCTCTGATAAGATTCAATCTTGGACTCTTGGCCGACCTTAAAGCGGACCCAAACCAAACATTTTTTTTAATTCAAAATATTTAGTTGCACCACTCTGACACATACAAATATAAATAAACACTCCTTCAAGCCTATGAGCATTTCAGTGCATGCTTTTCACCCTTCTCTTTTCATAACTAGGGTTATAGAGGTGGCAGCCATTAGCAATTCCTCCTTTGCCGGACACCTCCTATTCCACCAGTCTGCCGGATTCTGTCCCGGCAATATGAAAGGAAGGGAGGGGTTCCTCCAATAAATGTAAAATAGTTTATATTTGTCATCATGCAGCTGAAAAAGGCTGCTGTTTATTATTATAATTTAGAAAATGTTATTTCTGAAAACTAGTATTTTTAATTTGGGTCCACTTTAAGAGCAGCTAGGAAGAGCGCTTAAGACTAAATATACTGAGTCAGTCCATATCAGGTTAAAGTGTAACTGGCGGGCTTAAAATAAAAAATCAATTCTTTATTTTTATCTGGTAAACAAGTAATAAGGATGCTAACCAGGCAATCCAAAAGTGAAAACCACTATTACTTTTCTTGTTGATAAATGATCATTCCCCAGTTTACATGACTATCATTTGGTACACACAAAATGTGGTATACAAAAAAGGAAGTTGCAGGGCATGCTGGGTTGTCCTTTTTTGCTTCTCTATTTCCCCTCAGACTTAACTAATGCAGTCTGATTGGCTGAGTAAGGAAGGTAATGACATCAGGATTGGCTGGCTTCAAAATAGTCACACTTAAAATGTGAAATGCTAAGAAGGATTTTTTTTTTTCATATTTTTTTTTTTTTTACCGTAGAAAAATCACTAAAATCAAAACACGGACAGTGCCATACATATGTTACGTAAGTAGAGCAAGTATTTATCTATTTATCTACAGATTTTTTTTTCTTTCTGAGATAGTATGGCTAACAGCTACTCTTTAAAGGGACTATGATTTGTGTGTAATTGAGAATGACTGGTTTCAGATGAGTATATATGAATTGGTTTGCCCCTTTCTCTGTCCTCTTTATTGTTTGTTTTGGCGTGTGTCTCTTTCTTCTTATTTCCTTTTTTGTTTGTTTCCCTTCTCTCTTGGTTTTTCTTTTTTTATTTGCCTATAGATTATCTTTTTTTCTTTTTAAAACAATGATACAAATTATAGTTTAAAGAAGGAGAGGGTCAACAAAGGCGCTTATCACAGTTGGGCCTTATGTTGAAGAGCAGAGTTTGAAAAACAAATAAAATAAAATAAATATGAGCATGTCTAGGTCTAATAAGGCACGTTCGGTGAACATATTACACTATATATGTGTTCATATTTCCTCACATATCTACGAGATGCTGAAGAGACCCCCTAGGATTGTCACTGGCAAGGCCAAAAGTGTACAAAGCTGATCTGTCATCGATTGGCAACATTGTCTGGTGAGCGCATTGTATGTACGAAGGCCAAAGAGCATTAGACTGGCGAGGCCAAAAGTGTTTTGGGCTAATCTGTAATCGACTGGCACTGCAATCTGGTGAGCGCAATCTGAGAGCATACAATTATCTAAGGACTGTATGAGAGTATATAATCATTCAAGGACTATATGAACTGTACCAATCTCTTTGGGAGTTTGTTTATTTATTGATAGATTCGTTGAGCGCTGGACTATTTGAATATATAATAATAAGGCACCTGCTCCTACAAATTAGCAAATTCAGCGAATTACGGCAAAACTCCTGCAGTGTCCCGCCTTGAACAAAATTAGTTTGAGCAGCATTCAAATGACTAGGGCACATAGCTTCCATGTTTTAAACATGCATGTGTATCCCAGGAGGTATTTCTTGCCAACAGTCCAGAGCAGGCTTTCTCAACCAGGGTTCCCTGGAAGCCAAGGATTCCTTGAGTTCTGTGCATGGGGTTCCTTGGCATGTTTCCCCATTATGGCGGTTGGGGGAAGCATGAAGCACACTATAATAGGGGGTACTGTAATAAGAAGCATTACATTCAGAATAATAATGAGCACATAAATAAAAAGCACTAGAATCAGGAGACAATATAATGAGTGGCAGTGTAATAGGGGATAGTGACATTAACAGCCACACCTACTTTTAAAGACCAGGCCACCTGCAAAATAGATTTAGGGGTCCCTTGACATCTAAAAATTACTTGCAGGGGTTCCTTGAGATCCACAAAGTATTTGCAATGTTCCTCCAGGATAAAAAGGTAGAAAGTCTGGTCTAGAGGCTTCCTGTGTCTTCTTGATCTCCATAGTCGCTGTCCGAGACGCGTACATGGAGGAGAACATGGCTGCAAGATAGAAGAGGGTCCAGGCTAGTGGTGGTGGGATTGAGGAGGACACCGGAAGTCTCTGGACTGTTGGCAAGATATACCTCCTGGGATACACATGCATGTTCAGAACATAGAAGCTGTGAGCATGAACCATCCAGAGGCTTCCCTCTACGGCAGTTGTAGGGAACCGATGGCTCGGGAGCCAAATGTGGCTCTTTTGATGCCTACATCTGGCTCACAGACAAATCAGTAGGGCTTCATTCACTAAGCCACACTGCTCAAGCAGCGCAGCTTAGTGTGACAGCGCAAGTAACATTTTCAAAGTAGGCACGCTACTGCTGTACTACTAGCGCCCCCCCCCCCCACCCCAAACGAACAGCTGGTCCAATTGTCCCACTCTGGACCCTGTCATGTCCAGTGACTTTGTTGGATGAGATCCCCGCACTTTGATTGGCCCAATAGGGTGCCTGTCACTTGACAGGCAGCCTATTGGGACAAAGTGCGGGGTTCTCGTCCTACAAAGTGAATTAACCTCCAAGTCAGCTTGCTAATTGTACAAGCTGTTAGTCTGTATTTCTTCTGTCTGGCTCTTGGGGAAATTGCTGATGTTGCTGAAACTTAAGAGAAGCTAAAGACGTGTCTGACACTTACGCTGCCGGGCGGATCAACTGTATACACATCACCATGGTAAAAGGGACTGTCCCAGTTTGAAACATATTGTATGGCTCTCGCGGAAATAGATTTTAAAATATGAGGTGTTTATGGCTCTCTCAGCCAGAAGGGTTCCTGACCCCTGCTCTATGGTGAGTATATCATGTTTTTTTTACATGTAACAAGTTTAAATAAACCTTATACTGTAGATGATATAAACCTCCCCCACCAATCTAAAGAAAATGGGCTTCTACTTCAATCTGTGTACCAAACGGTGAGATTTCCCGCACTTCCTTTTCTTGGTAACATTTGTCCACTTGACAGGAAGTCATGAAAAATAGTGATTGTAAGAACCTAGACAAAAATTTAAAACCTGATGATGGCTCAAACACTTTAGCAGTCTATTGAAAGCTAAAACAGAAAAATAAAAAATGTAATTAGTTATATAAAAACTAGATTTATAACTCCCACAGCTTCCTGTTATGGCTCCAGCTGTAGTGAAATGGTTAAAAGGGTTTTGTTATCCAAACAGAATACATAGCAAATAGAATCTGATATTTCCCTTCAACAGAAAACAATCCACCACAATCGTTTTCATTACGCCCGGAGAAAAAGACATTCGTTTTCTAAATTACACGCCACTTTCATAATTCTTCTGGAAGTGCCACACGGGGACTGCGCTGAGCAGAGGAAAAGTGAAAACATGTGTGGAGGCTTACAGTTACAGAGCACTGCGCGGCCCCTGGCCCCTGCCCACCAGCGCTGCTTGCAGTCTTAATCCTGTCACTGAATAACTGTATTTGTGAGGGCCTGCTAAGTCTCGCCTAATACCTGTAAGAATAATAGCTGCCCTCATGTGCTTATCTGCTAAGCCTCCTCAGACAGTTCAAGAAAGTCATGGGCCTGCCACTATGTAACCTCTTCTCACTTCCATGGGGAGAGGGTCCACTGCGTTGGAAGCGCTATCAACACCAGATGTGACCTGTGGGCCGTAAAAAAGCTCATAAGATGTGAAAATAGAAAGAGTGGCTTTAGGTGGAAACTATTGTTTATATTCAGACACTTTGAGTTTTGAGTTCCTTTTGTCGAGTTTACCTGAGAGTAATTTTTTGACAAGATGTTCATGTCTCATGCATGTTGGCCATGTCATGTTTTTGAGATCCCATTTCATAGAGTGATTTGAAGGTTGGGGGACTCCTAGTAGCTATGTTGTCTTGCATCTGTATGTTGGATGGTTCAATTGATTTAGCATCCTTGCAGGAATGCATTTGACTTCATTGTGGTGTTGGCATAGGTGCAAAGCACCAGAAATAGCATTCCCGATACTCTAGAGCTTCGGCTCTGCTATGCTTTTTTCTTTTGTGTCTTAGAGCTACTCCAAAAGATTTATTTAGAGGCAAAACTCCTTCTTGATATTTAATCACCTCATCAAGACCCCTGCCATCTCCATTCCTCATGCTTCTAATATGAACCCCTTGCTGATTCCTAATGTAACCCTTCTTCCAATGTTAACCCCTTCTAGAGGCTTAACCCTAACCTCATCCCAACCTTTTGACCATAAGTTCTGAACCTTACCACCTCCCCAAACTATACCCTCTAATCCAATACCGAACTTCGTTCTAACCATAAATACTAACTTTGACAAATACCTTCATCATCTTCATCCTGCCCACAAAATTAAAGCCGTGGGGATAGATGTCTTCTGGGCACCAGCACTGGCAATGTGTGAACGCTGAGTGCCAGTGCTTACCTACTCTTACTCTATCCTCTCTAACACTAATCTATTAGAGGACTACTAACCATAAATACTAGCCATAACAATACTCACCTCTCATCCTCTTTATCTTCCCTACAAAATTCAAGCAGTGGGGACTGATGTCTTCTGCCCACCAGCACTGGCAATGTTAATGCTGAGAGATAGTGCTTAAAGCAAGGACCCTCCTTGTCCTAGACCCCTAGTAGAAGCTGTAGCTATGCACCAAGCCACCAACCCTTCACCAAAAACCTGAATCAACTGTGGTGAGACAGCAGCTGGCTTTACCTCAGAGAACATATTGTATTGTAACTAGTTAATGGAGAACTAGTTAACTCTGCTTAACATTCCTCTAAAGGTATGTTCAGACATATAACTGTTGCTCACCTTTACTGTTTGATATTGGATTAGGAAATAAGCCTGCCTATGTGAGCATTACTTGTACTTTAGGAATGACCATGACCCTTCTTTAGGGGTTAACAGTCAACTGGATTGTTTTTTCCTAGTCAACTGCCATTATACGCCCCATTCATAGATCCTCTTATCTCAAACTCAGGCTGTGCTCACCACAGCACCATGGACTCCTTAACCTCCTGAGCGGTACGCCGCTCAGGAGGTTTTGCCATTTTGTGCCCGCCAGTCCCCCCAGAGATCCCGCAACTGGAAACCCTATAGCTAGCACTAAGCTAGCTCGGACAAATGCCCGGCACCCGCCGCTACCCGCCACTCCCCCATTTATACTTTACCCAGCCTGGATCCAGCGAGTGGCGCAGCCTCCCCATACAGTTCCAGTCTTCACTATGGGGAGGATCGCACATGACGTCATGACATCGCCAAAGTCATGACGTCATGCGCAAACCCAATCCTCCCCAGAGAGAGACCGAAGCTGTACAGGGAGGCTGCGCGATCACTGGATCCAGGGGGGTAATGTATTAACGGGGAGATCGAAGGGGATCGGGGGGTCCCTGGCACTTGTACTAGCTAAAGGGTTTTCAGTCGCGGGATCTCATTTATTCTGCGGGGGGGACTCCTGGGGCCAGGAAGCGGTATGCCTGACACAGTGTTGAGGTTAATGGGAGCCCAAGGTGGGCTCATAAAATAAAAAAACACATATGCTACTTGATCCGTGGGGCTGAGCAGATCAAGTAGCCGCAAAAATTACCTCTCCCCGCCACTCCTGTGGGCCACACTGTCCCACTTTCACTGTTGTGACCTCTGGGTCACGACGCTGGAATGAGAGACTGTCTCTCATTCACAGCGTGCAGGAAGGCCTGAAGCAGCAGGGGGCATGGTCAGGGAGAGAGAGATGCCCAATGGCAGCTCTGGAAACCCTGCAGGAATGCCCCTTGCGGGCGTTTAAAACAGGGAATCCCTCTCCCCTGTGTTTACCTCTGAGATAGCGACAAATATTGTTGCTAATCTCAGGGGGCCATAGCGCGGTGGTGGGGGGCAGAGAGCGGTGGTGGTAGGACACATAGGCATGTCATGAGGCTGAGAACATGCCTCTGTGTCCCATTTGCCCCCCCCCCCCCCTTCCCCATGGAACTACCTCAGGTTCTCTTTAATGTGGTTGTAAACAAAGTTGCTTTGACCTACTGAACTCCATAAGTCTTATCAACAGGGCCGGATTTAGGCCAAGGCCACGGCCTAGGGCAGCACAGGAACAAAGGCACCAAAGCAGCAGGCTAAACTGGTGCAGCATTTGTAAGCTTGTAAATACTGTAATGCAGGTACTCTGTTGCTAGCTGCCTGTGCAGCAGCGACCTTGCTCTCTGTGTATGTGGCCGGCGGCTATGGACTTGGGCCGCATTGAAGATGGCAAGGAAGAGGAAGCTTCTGCACTGGAGACGAGCGGAGGAATGAGTGACACTGATGGCTGCTGCGGCGTGAAGGTGAGCTGGCTACCTATACTGAAAGGGGGTGGGAGAGGGGTCATCTCACTACCTATTCCAAAGGGGGACGGCTGGTGACAGTGGCCTTGGGCGGTAAAGAGTACAAATCTGGCCCTGCTTATCAACAATCTTCTGATTGATTTCAGGCAATTTCTCAGTTGAAAGTGTGATCAAGCAAACCAGAAAATATTTGTCAACTGGGAAGGTAAAGGAAATGGTGGAGGAGTGATGGCTGCATAGCTTTGTACATCATTGACAAGTTCAAAACCAGAGGTTTGTTTCTACTGAAGTCTTATTGAGGAATTGCAAGATGGTAAATGGATCACTACTTGTTAAGGGTGCGTAAACAAATCCTATTTTGATTGGCCAATTTTACCACCTCCATGTAGCATGAGGGCCAACATATTTTGAGTAATACTGAATGAATAGATTTTGTATGTAAGCTATCTTACTACATGGAGGTGGTAAAATGGGCCAATAATTGGCCAGATAAAATTGGATGCACCCTTACGGATATTTGATAGGAGAGTGGTCAGTTGCTTTCTGGGTTGGGTCACCTCTGAAGGATCAGTATAAAGCAACTTTACACAAACAAGTGTGAATATGGAGGCTGACATATGTATTTCCTTTTAAATAATGCAAATTACCTGGATGTCCTGCTGTCCTTCAGCCCCAGGGCCGGATTTGTTCTTTTCACTTCCCAAGGCCCACTATTACCAGCTGCCCTGGACCGGCAGCATCTTAATCCCTTGAACATCCAAATAGAGATGACCTGAACGGTTCGCCGGCGAACGGTTCCCAGGGAACTTCCGGGGGTTTGTGATCGCGGAGAACCCCAAACTTTTCCGGAAGTTCGGTTCGCCCCCATAATGCACCATTAGGGTCAACTTTGACCCTCTACATCACAGTCAGCAGGCACATTGTAGCCAATCAGGCTACACTCCCTCCTGGAGCCACTCCCCCCTTATAAAAGGCAGACATCACCGGCCATTTTACTTGTGTGCCTGCAGTAAATAGAGAAGGGACAGCTGCTGCTATTGCTGCTGCAGACTCTCATAGGGAAAGATTAGTTAGGCTCTTGTAGGATTATTGGCTTGCTCCTTGCTGATTATTATTGCAAAAATAGCACCCCACAACAGCTCTTTTGAGAGCTAATCTTGTTCTTGTGATCTATTTTTTTCCCTGTGTGTCCCACTGACACTTGTGTTGCATAGACAGCCTTGATAATTCATACTGTGTGTGCCACTGCCAGGCCCAGCACATTCAGTGACTACCTGTGTGTGTGACAGGTGCACATTGTAATACCCAGTACTGCATATACCTACCTACCTGTTGTTCACAGTGTACCCACCTACCTACGTGAGCTGAGCGCATGCAGTGTCACTGTGCCTGTCCGCTACCTGTCTGTGTGTGACAGGTGCACAATGTAATACCCATTACTGCATATACCTACCTACCTGTTGTTCACAGTGCACCCACCTACCTACGCGAGTTGATCCCACGCAGTGTCACTGTGCCTGTCCGCTTCCTGTCTGTGTGTGACAGGTGCACATTGTAATACCATCACTGCATATACCTACCTGTTGTGTTCAGTGCACCCACCTCATCACTGCATATACCTACCTGTTTTGTTCAGTGCACCCACCTACTGTACCTACGTGAGTGCACGCAGTGTAATATACCACTCCGTGCATACCTGTTAACTGCACCTGTGTGACTGCACATTGTATTAGTCAAGTCAGTACATACCTTTCACTTCATCCCCCCCGATATGGACACAATGGAGAAAACAGGCAGAGGTAAAGGCAGACCCAGAGGAAGGCCACCTGGCAGGTCTGTGCGAGGTCGTGTTGATGTGATTTTGTGCGGCCCTGGCCCAAAGTACAGTGCTCAGAAGAAGGCACGTCCCATCAACTCCCAAAATTGTCAGGACGTGGTTGACTATTTAACACAGAACACCTCATCTTCCGCAGCCACCAGCGCTACAACAAGCACCACATCCATTGCATTTGACACTTCGCAGGAGTTAATTGGTGGTGCTGCGTAATATGTTGGCACTTTATAAATACAATAAATAAATTAATTAATTAATTAACTGATTCACAGCCATTATTGTTACAACCAGATGAAGGCGCTAAGCAAGTTACACCATCTCATATGTCTGAGTTAGGCGGCGACACTATGGACGTAACTTGTGAGGAGGAGGATGATGAAGTACCTGCTGTTGGTGCCGTTTTGGAGGTGTCTGAGGCAAGCGAAGCTGGGCAGGATGATTATGATGATTATGATGATACGGATCCAACATGGGTTCCTAATAGACAAGATCACCAAGGGGACAGTTCAGAGGGGGAGTCAGAGAGGAGTAGGAGAAGACGAGTTCATGAAAGAAGCAGGGGGAGCTCGTCATCAGAAACAGCTGGTGGCAGTGTCCGGCGCCATGTATCGCCACCTATGTCCAGCCAGCCAACATGCCCTTCAACATCAGCTGCTGATGCCACCATAGCGCCATCACCCCAGGGTGGCTCAGCGGTTTAGACATTTTTTAATGTGTCTGCCTCAGATCGGAGCAATGCCATCTGTTCTCTCTGCCTCCAAAAACTGAGCCGTGGAAAGGTCAACACTCACGTAGGGACAACTTCCTTATGAAGGCACATGGAGAAAAGGCACAAACTGCAATGGAAAGAGCACCTTAGCAAAAGCAGCACACAAAAGACAAGCCACCCTCCTTCTCCTCTTCCTCCTTCAGGTGCAGCATCTTCAGCCGCTTTCTCCCTTGCACCTTCACAGCCACCCTCCTCCACTCCGTCTCTGACCTTGAGTGGTTTCTGCTCCTCTGCCCACAGCAGCCAGGTGTCCGTGAAGGAAATCTTTGCGCGGAAGAAGCCAATTTCTGCCAGTCACTCCCTTGCCCGGCGTCTGACAGCTGGCATGGTGGAACTGTTAGCTCACCAGCTTACCATACCAGCTGGTGGACTCTGAGGCCTTCCGTAAATTTGTGGCCATTGGGACACCGCAGTGGAAGATACCAGACTGCAATTATTTTTCTAAAAAGGCGATACCCAAACTGTACCGTGAAGTTGAGAGGCAAGTGGTGTCATCTCTGGCACACAGCGTTGGGTCAAGGGTCCACCTGACCACGGATGCCTGGTCTGCCAAGCATGGCCAGGACAGGTACATAACTTACACAGCCCATTGGGTCAACCTGGTGACCGATGGCAAGCAGGGAGTACGTGGCTGTGCAGCGGACCAACTTGTGACACCTCCATGGCTTGCAGGCAGGCCTCCTGCCACCTCCTCTCCTCCTGCTACATCCTCTTCGCTGTCGTCTTCCTCCTCCTCCTCCTTGGCTGAGTGGCAGTTAAACTCTACTGGTGCTGTGATTTCCTCTCCAGCTACACAGCCCCATCTCCCCAAGGCCTATGCTGCATGCCAGGCACGAAGGTGTCACGCCATATTAGACATGTCTTGCCTCAAAGCGGAGAGTCACACTGGACCAGCTCTTCTATCTGCTCTTAACAAAGAGGTGGATCAGTGGCTGACCCCGCACCAGCTGCAGATCGGCAATGTGCTGTGTGACAACGGCAGCAATCTCATTTCCACTTTGAATTTGGGAAAGCTGACACATATACCCTGCATGGCACATGTGCTGAATCTAGTCATTCAAAGATTTGTGTAAATTTACCCAGGCTTAGAGGACGTCCTGAAGCAGGCCAGGAAGTTGTGTGGGCATTTCATGCGGTCTTACACGTTCATGGCACGCTTTGCGGACATTCAGCAGAAAAACAACTTGCCGGTGAGACGCTTGATATGTGATAGCCCGACTCACTGGAATTCGACCCTGGTCATGTTCTCTCGCCTGCTAGAACAGAAGAAAGCCGTCACCCAGTACCTGTACAATTACAGTAAAAGGACACAATCTGGGGAGATGGGGATTTTCTGGCCCAACAACTGGACACTGATGCGAAATGCATACAGGCTCATGTGGCCGTTTGAGGAGGTGACCAACCTGGTGAGTCGCAGTGAAGGCACCATCAGCGACTTGATCCCGTACGCTTACTTCCTGGAGCGTGCCGTGCGTAGAGTGGTGGATCAAGCTGTGGAGGAGCGTGAAGAGGAACAGTTATGGCAGGAAAAGTTGTGGGAGCAATTTACATCAGAATCAGATGTTTACTCAACACCTGCGGCAGCACAGAGGGGGGAGGAGGAGGAAGAGTCGTGAGGGGAAGAGGAGTCAGACTCGGATGATGAGGAAGGTGTTTCTTTGGAGGAGGGGGAGGCGGCAGCAGCAGAAGAACAACCGCAGCAGGCGTCACAGGGGGCTTGTGCTGCTCGACGTTCCCGTGGTATTGTTCGTGGCTGGGGGGAGGAGGAGGACTTACCTGACATCACTGAGGAAGAGCAAGAGGAGATGGAGAGTACGTCTGGATCCAACTTTGTGCAGATGTCTTCTTTCATGCTGTCCAGCCTGTTGAGGGAACCCCGTATAAAAAAACTCTAACGCCTCGCCTTAACGCTTCCGGATCCACCCTCCACCAACGCCTGAACCGGCAGGTAGCCGACTACCTGGCCTTAAGTGTGGATGTAGACACTGTGAGCAGCGATGAACCCTTAGACTGCTGGGTGCGCAGACTTAACCTGTGGCCAGAGCTGTCCCAATTTGCCATCTGTCTTGCCTGTCTTGCCCTGTCTCAAGCGTCCTGTCAGAAAGGACCTTCAGCGCAGCTGGAGGCATTGTCACTGAGAAGAGAAGTCGCCTAAGTCACAAAAGTGTTCAGTACCTCACTTTTATCAAAATTAATGAGGCATGGATCCCGGAGGGCTACTGCCCGCCCGAAGACTAAGTCAGTCCCCACACACAGCATCTCTGCCTGCACGCCGTGTGACCGGCTGCCTACTTGCCCCAAGACTAAGTCGCTCCCCACACTGCATCTCTGCCTGCAGGCTGCTTGACTGCCTTCTCCGCCACCTTCAACAAGGTCCAGGACTCCAGACTAGAGTTGGGCCGAACCTCCGATTTTAGGTTCGCGAACCGGGTTCGCGAACTTCCGCGAAAGGTTCGGTTCGTGTTAAAGTTCGCGAACCGCAATAGACTTCAATGGGGATGCGAACTTTGAAAAAAAAAAATGTATGCTGGCCACAAAAGTGATGGAAAAGATGTTTCAAGGGGTCTAACACCTGGAGGGGGGCATGGCGGAGTGGGATACACGCCAAAAGTCCCCGGGAAAAATATGGATTTGACGCAAAGCAGCGTTTTAAGGGCAGAAATCATATTAAATGCTAAATGACAGGCCTAAAGTGCTTTAAAACATCTTGCATGTGTAAACATCAATCAGGTAGTGTAATTAAGGTACTGCTTCACACTGACACACCAAACTGTTCACTGAACAGAACAGGTATGCAGTGGCGGGTTTACTAAACAGAACAGGTATGCAGTGCCGGGTTCACTGAACAGAACAGGTATGCAGTGGCAGGTTCACTGAACAGAACAGGTATGCAGTGGCGGGTTCACTGAACAGAACAGGTATGCAGTGGCGGGTTCACTGAACAGAACAGGTATACAGTGGTGGGTTCACTGAACAGAACAGGTATGCAGTGGCGGGTTCACTGAACAGAACAGGTATACAGTGGCGGGTTCACTGAACAGAACAGGTATGCAGTGGTGGGTTCACAGAACAGGTATGCAGTGGTGGGTTCACAGAACAGGTATGCAGTGGTGGGTTCACAGAACAGGTATGCAGTGGTGGGTTCACAGAACAGGTATGCAGTGGTGGGTTCACAGAACAGGTATGCAGTGGTGGGTTCACAGTACAGGTATGCAGTGGTGGGTTCACAGAACAGGTATGCAGTGGTGGGTTCACAGAACAGGTATGCAGTGGTGGGTTCACAGAACAGGTATGCAGTGGTGGGTTCACAGAACAGGTATGCAGTGGTGGGTTCACAGAACAGGTATGCAGTGGTGGGTTCACAGAACAGGTATGCAGTGGTGGGTTCACAGAACAGGTATGCAGTGGTGGGTTCACAGAACAGGTATGCAGCCAGGGACAAGCCTAACTAATCTTTCCCTATGAGAGAGAGTGTGCAGCAGCTCGCCCTACTCTCACTAATGCAGGCACACGAGTGACCGTAATGGTCGCCGCTGCCTGCCTTTTAGTAGGGGGGAGTGGCTCCAGGGGCTAGTGTAGCCTAATTGGCTACACTGTGCCTGCTGACTGTGATGTAGAGGGTCAAAGTTGACCCTCCATGGTGCATTATGGGGCGAACCGAACTTCCGCAAAGGTTCGCCTGCGGAACGCGAACCACGGAAGTTCGCATGGAACCGTTCGCAGGCGAACCGTTCGGCCCAACTCTACTCCAGACGGATTCCTAAATTTTTAATAATTTTTCTGGTGCGTGTACATGCCTGCCTAATTTTTCTGGCTGCAGTGCAGCTGCAACAACAAAACAAAAGGCATGTACATGTGCCCATTCCCCTTTGTGATCATTACCTTGTCGCGGTGAAGGGGCTTGCGTATCACAATGAAGCAATGACCGCCAGCTATATGAGTGTCTCAAGGGGTGGCACACCAAAGATAATAAGGTCATTGCTTCATTGAGGACAGACCAAATTTGATCAGCTGGACAGTCACTGTTGTTCTATCATTGAGCTACCACAGCCCGGCGACCATATGGGCTTGAAAACCACCACGGCCTGCATTCTGGTCATGTTGCGCACCAGTCCAGCACGGCCGTCACTACACAAACAGCTGTTTGCGGTGCGTTACACAGTGAGTTTAGTGCGTCAGTGTGAAGCAGTACTCTAATTACACTACCTAATTGATGTATACACATGCAAGATGTTTTAAAGCACTTTAGGCCTGCAATTTAGCATTCAATGTGATTTTTCTGCCCTTAAAACGCTGCTTTGCGTCCAATCCAGATTTTTCCCGGGGACTTTTGGCGTGTATCCCACTCCGCCATGCCCCCCTCCAGGTGTTAGACCCCTTGAAACATCTTTTCCATCACTTTTCTGGCCAGCATAAATTTTTCTAGTTTTCAAAGTTCGCCTCCCCATTGAAGTCTATTGCGTTTCGTGGAAGTTCGCGCGAACCGAACTTTCGTGATAGGTTTTCGAACCTAAAATCAGAGGTTCAGGCCATCTCTACATCCAATAAAAAACAAGATGGGAAGGTGTTGCAATAAATAAGTTTTGCCTGGGCAAAACTACTAAGTATAGCTACTAATTTAACAAAAAAGGGCATTGTCACTCGGTCTCCAATAAAATATAGCTTTAAGGCTGGACAAAGTGCACTAAAAAGCTGTAGCTGCCATAAAGAAAAGGGTTCCATTAGTGGTGTTTACTTTATAGAAGAGCATTCCTCCAGGGGTGCTGATAACTATTTACCAACAGTGTCAAGGTTAATGCAAGTAACTTGTAAGTGGCTATTGACCCCAAGGATGGTACAAATGACAGTCATCCGGGGAGATTAGCAGCAAGTTTACCAGTAGCAGAGGAAATGGCTGTATTAGGACTGCAAACACACGGTGTAATGACAGATAACAGATCATGGCACTTAAGCTGAGATAGTGAGGCCAGTCAGAGATAAGGCTAAGCTCAGGTCTCAAGTTTGTGTTGACTGATAGGAAGAGATCTCATCTTGTAAACATATTGGTAGGACAGTTTTTAGCCTCCTGATTACTTGGGTGAGATATGCCCTTACTTAAAGAAATATCAGATAAAGATATTATAATACTTTTTCTACTGTAAGGTTTGAAAGAAGATTACACTGCCATGCCACTGTCCTAGAGTGGCTCACAATCTAATCCTATCATAGGCCCAGTGCACACCAAAACCGCTAGCAGATCCTCAAAATGCTAGCGTTTTTGGGAGCGTTTTTGTGTAGCAGATTACACATATTGTTACAGTAAAAGCTGTTACTGAACAGCTTCTGTAACAAAAACGCCTGGAAAACCGCTCGGATGTAGCGTTTTCCAGAGCGGTTTGCATTTTTCCTATACTTTACATTGAGGCAGAAACGCTTCTGAAAACCGCAAACGTGCAGCAGGAGGCACGTTTGCGTTTTGCTAAAAACCTCAAACCGCTTGTGTGCACCATCCCATAGAAATACATTAGCCAAGCGTTTTCACAGGCGGAAGCGGTTGGCGGATCGCTGCTAAAACCGCTTGGTGTGCACTGGGCCTCGGTCACAGTCTAATGTCCTACCATATTATTAATTTGTATATACAGTATATAGCACTGACTTCTTCTGCAGAACTTTCTATAGTACATAGTCCTCAGAGGAGCTCACAATGTAATCCCTACCATATAGTCATAGGCTAATGTCCTGCCATATAATTATTATGTATTTATATAGCAGTGACATATTATTATTATTATTTATGTAGCGCCAGCATCTTCCGTGGTGCTGTACAATAGCGGATGAGTGGTGGATGTGTTAAGGGAGAGTGTTCCAGAGGAGGGGAGAGGATCGAAAGAAGTCTTGTAAGCGGGAGTGGGAGGAGGTGATCAGGGAAGAAGACAGAAAGATATTGTTAGCAGAGCAGAGATTGCATGCAGGATGGTATCTGGAAATAAGTTGATTAAGATAGGAAGGAGCTACTGTATGTTGTGGAGAGCTTTGTAGGCACTTTAGAGCTTTGGAGAGCTTTGCAACACTTTACAGAGTGCATGGTCATGTCACTGACTGTCCTCAGAGGAGCTCACAATCTAATCCTATCACAGCCATAGTCTAATGTCCTACAACGTGATTATTATGTATTTATATAGCACTGAAATCTCCTGCAGAACATTACAGAGTATATAGTCATGTCACCGACTGTCCTCAGAGGAGCTCACAATCTAATCCTATCATAGCCATAGTCGAATGTCATATCATATTATTATTATGTATTTATATAGCACTGACATCTTCTGCAGCACTTTACACAGTGCATGGTCATGTCACTGACTGTCCTCAGAGGAGCTCACAATCTAATCCTACCACAGTCATAGTCTAATGTCCTACCATATTATTATTATGTATTTATATAGCACTGACATCTTCTGCAGCACTTAACAGAGTACATAGTCATGTCACTGACTGTCCTCAGAGGAGCTTACAATGTAATCCTACCATAGTCATGTCACTAATTGTCCCTCAGATGAGATAGCACCACCAGCTATCCTTTCTCATCTCATTACCACTGTTATGAAAATAGTGTGTGATAATTAAAGTGTTTGAACAACTTTATTGTTTTTGAATGCGGACATGTTGCGCAGTTTGTCATTTAGCTTGCACACATAGTATTTAAGTGAGTTGGTTCGGATTGAGAACAGGATCAAGTTTGTGCAATACTAATCTAAAAATCCTTCCCGTTCTCAACTGGGAGCAAATCGGATACTCTGAAAATTATTGGTTGGCTCGTCGATCTGACAGGAAAATTGCATCATGTGTACTAGACTACAAGACTGTTAGACTTGGTGTGCTTAAAATAAATTTCAATAAAGCCCCTGCATATTGGCTTGTTGACATGTCATAACACCTTTCCTATTAGTATTGATGATTATGAGTAATTTTGGTTTTGTTACATTTTTTTCAAAATTACCATTCTGATTGCAATTACAATTTTTGTCTAATCTTTATTTTGCATGAGAAATATAAAACTCCACATAATAAAGTGTGATTTTCTCACCCCCAGGGTCCGTATTCCACATACGGCCTTGAAATCTCCGCCCTCAGTGTGAAACTGGGCCAGGTTATTTTTTCCCTTTCCAAATCATACAACAGAGTAACCAAGCAGCTCAGGGTGACCCAAACTACTAGGAATGTATAGGGGGATAAAAGGAACCAAAAAGCCCTCCTACTAAAAAAGCAAAGCTTGGTGTAATTTCCTTCTGTTTTAAGAAGGCAAATTACACCAAATCGTACAAAGGATGCTGGGGGTTTGTCATAACCCCCCCCCCCCCCCCATGTCCTTCTACAAGCCTACACTCTTAGTGAAAAGAGATGTGATCTAATCCAGACAAGCAGATTGAAATAAGAATTATAGCAAACAGACGGTATATGACAGGCTAAAGCAGTTCTCCTCTGTCCCTCCTCTCTCTTAAGGCTCATACACACGGGGTACGGCCGTCGCCGCAACCACGTGGCACGCGCGTGTTGCGGCGACGGTTCGCCCGTGTGTATGACGCGCGCGCCCCGAACCGTCGCCCGTCGGAGCTGTCGCCAGGCGATTGACATGTTCAATCGCAGGCTACAGCCGTCGCCGCAACCTCGCCGGAACTGTCGCTAGCCCCGCATGTGTATGCGGGCTAGCGACAGCTACCCACACACGGCACACGGAGCTTCCGGCGGGGGGGAGGAACCTCGGCGACAGCTTCCGCCGCATCGCTAATCCCTCTGCTGCAGTGTGGATGCAGAGGGACTTGGCGACGAGCTGTCACCGAACTGTTGACGAACTGTCGCGCACACGCTCCCGTGTGCAGCGACAGCTACAATTGTCCCCCCGTGAGTACTTAGCTTAACACACTGTTATTGCAGAAGCACTTTACTATTAGTCAGTAAGTTATACAATGTGAAAAGAGATGTAATTTGAACCAGGCAGGCAGAGAGCAGGGGAGGGAGGGGCAGGGGAGGGAACAAGGCTGGGGTGGAGGACACATGCACACTTGGGCAAGGGGTCAGCATGAGGAGAGAAAAGGAAGTTCTAGTACAGTTATACATTTGAGTCTGTTCTATCCACACTATGATGTACCAGATGTATACTTTGTATGTTCATTTAACTCTACCTAGTGCATAGACTACATATATGTTTTGCCACTCAAACCTTTTTTTTGGCTGGAGGTGCTCTTTAATAATAATCATATCCAGAACTGTTCTGGTGTCAAATAAGGTGAAGGTCCTCCACCAAATGAGGGAGCTTCTTCCTCCACTGAGATTGCCAGAAAATGGGAAGAGATTTTAATGACTGTAAAGAACTCATTAAAAAAAACAAAAAATAAATAGCACAATAACCTGTTGTTAAAGTACAGCTTAACTTCCACCTCTATTGAATATCACAGTCAAGGGGACCCACAATTACATTCAAAGTTCAGCTAACATTGATTTTGGATGCATTTGGATATCAAGCTCTTCAAAAAGTTGGGGTTTCCATTTTCAAAAATCAGTTTATTTACCTTTTGTTAGTGTTTTTTTCCAGCCGAGTTCTTTGTAGGAGTTTAACATTCATTAACATTTATTCATTGCACAGTAATGATAATCAAAGTTCACCTAACTTTATATTAGACGAGGCAACGTAATTATGGTTCTCAGAGTCAACCGGCTCGTCAGTTTCTGTGTCGTTTGAGTACTTAATGGAAGCTTTTGTTTACAGTAATGTATTGCTGAGTAGCAGTTTTGCATAATACATTTTACATTCATAATATCCTTAAAATGTCAGTTGCAACAAATTCTACGGTATGAATTTTGAGGATACTCTCTAACCCAAAGCAGGTCAGTAGCATTCCTGTTAATTCGGGCCCGGCTCTTCACAGGAATGCCAATTAGCAGCTACCCGTATTTGTTGCCGTATAAGATACACTTTTTCTCCCCAAAAAATAGGGGGAAAAAGTCCCTGCGTCCTTTACGGCAAAGGCAGGGAATCCCCAACATATAAACGCCCGCCAATACGGACCGCGACCCGCCGCCACGTCGGGAATTCCCTGCCTGTGCGTGTCAACTGTGGCTGCAAGTGACGTGTGCCTCTGCCCTCTCCTGATGCCTGTTATGTGGTTGCTGCACCCCCCCTCCCCGGGTGTTAATCTGCAGCGGGCTTACCTCTCCGCCATGCCCGCGAGGATTGGAGACTTCCTTCACAGCCGCGCATCTCGCTCTAGTGATCAGCATGTGATGATTACGTCATCATCACATGCCGATCACTAGAGCGAGATGCGCGGCTGTGAAGGAGGTCTCCAATCCTGGTGGGCATGGCTGAGAGGTAAGCCCGCTGCAGATTAACATCCGGGGGGGGCAGCAACCACATGGGGGAGGGAGATAAGGCACACGGCGGGAGCGGGCATAGTATACACCCATGGGGGACACACAGCCGAACATAACAGGCATCGGGAGAGGGTAGAGGCACACGTCACTTGCAGCCACAGTTTACAAGCACACGGGGGACACAGGCACATAGGGCAGGCATGAGAGACACATGAGGCATTCATAGGTGACACAGAGGACACATGGGGACACAGGCACATTGGGCAGGCATGAAGGACACATACAGGACACAGGGCATGCATGGGTGACACAGAGGCAACATGGAGGACACAGGCACATGGGGTAGGCATGAGGGACACACAGAGGACACATGGGGCATGCAGGGTTGCCACAGAGGACACAAGGGGCAGGTATGGGGGACACAGAGGACACATAGGGCATGCATGAGGGACACATAGGGCAGGCACGGGAGACACATGGGGCATGTATGAGGGACACAGAGGACACATGGGGCAGGTATTGGCGACACAGAGGACACATGGGGAGACAATGGGACACAGGAGGACACTTAGGGCAGACATAGGAAACACAATGGTGGAGACAGGAGGACACCATTTGAGGGATAACATGTACAAGACGCTCCTGAAATATGGACGCACCAGGTTTAGTATATATTTTTTTTCTCTGGTTTTTGCCCTCTAAACCTGGGTGCGTCTTATATTCCGGAGCATCTTATACGGCGCAAAATACGGTATATGCCACTCTGGATGGCCCTCGTGCAATTAACTTTTTCTTCTGAGTTTTCGTCTAGGAGATAATTTTTCATCTACTATTTAAAGTAACTTTTCAGCAATCTGCAATTGAAAAGGTACCAAAAAGTAGGTGAAAAAGTACTGTCAAAATTATTTTGAGTATTTTATTGCTTGCTGGTGACTTAAAATACCTTTTATTGACACGTTTAAAAATATCTCCTATGAGAAAATTAAGTAGAAAAAGGGAATTGCAATCGGGTCCAGGGGCCCTTATTCAATTCACTTTCACTCAAACACAATTAATTTTTTTCTCCTGAGTCTTTCCCTAGATGATATTTTAACACCTTTTAAGCCACCAGCAAGCAAAAAAATACAAAAAAAAAAAAAGTTTTTTTCTCCTACTTTTTGTGTACCTTTTCTACTGCAAAGTGTTGAAAAGTTATTTAAAAAAAAGAAAGAAACAAAGAAAAAAAAAACGTAGTAAAAAAAGACAATTGCATATGGGCTCTGGGTCCGTATTCAATTCAGTTTTTTTTCTTAAGTTTTCTCCTATGAAATAACTCTGTTAAAATAACTTCTCAGCACTCTGCAATTGAAAAAGTACAAATAAATTACCCAAAAAAAGTGAAAAAGTACTGCCAAAAGTATTCAAAGTATTTCAGTATTCAGTATTCAGTGTTTACTGGTAGCTTAAAAGGCTTTTTAATGATAAGGGCCCATATGCAATTAACTTTTTCTCCTGAGTTTTCTCCTAGGAGATAATTTTTTTATATTCTATTTAAAATAACTTTCCAGCATTTTTCAACTGAAAAGCTACCAAACAGAAGGTGAAAAAGTACTATCAAAATTATTTTCAGTATTTTCTTCCTTCCTGGTAGCTTAAAATGCATTTTATTGACAAGTTTAACCATTACTGCCACTGGGACGTGAGGTTCACGTCTGCAGTGGCAGCTACTACAGCCGCAGGGACACGATAGTCATGTACCTGCAGTTTGGGGGGCTGTGAGTGCGATCGTGCGGGCAAATGCCCGCGACCGCGATGCTCCCAGCAACAGGGGGGATTGGTGGCAGGGGACAAAAGTCGCCTGAGCCAATCCGTTTGTTTCCCCCGACAATGATCACTGATTTTGTACAAAAACGTTGATCATTTTCAATTGGTGCCGCCGTGCTGCCTCCCGCTCACTCATTTCCGCCGCTGATTGTTACGGTTAATGAATGGGACTAGGGATGGTCGGAATTGCCCATTTCCGATTTAGCGAAAATTCCACTTTACGCCGTAGCCGATTACCGATACCGCTTTCCGTTACCGATTTCTGCATTCCATGCCGATTTTCGTGGAAATTTCCTCCGACTTAGCAGAAATTCCACTTTACGCCATAGCTGATTACCTGATTTTCGTGGAAATTTCCTCCGACTTTAACATTGATTTTCTCAAAAAGTACAAGGTCTTTTTTAAAGATTTTTTTTTTGCATACCCTAAACATTTGGTTATTCTAGCATCTATGGGGGCTTTGCTATTAACCTCTAAAGTCTGCGACATACCGCATATGGTAATGCAGATTTACAGCATTTTACATTTCCGCCGACTTTAACATTGATTTTCTCAAAAAGTACAAGGTCTTTTTGAAAGATATGTTTCCTCTTGTTTCCACTCTTCTGCTTAACTTACCCTGAGGATTCAGTGTTTCTAGCATCTATTTCCTACAGTACAAGACCAACCTGCTGCAGTTCCACACTGCCCTTGCTCATGCGAAGCAGGAATACTTTACCAAGCTCATCGGAGCACAAGCTTCCAACCCCCGGCGTCTTTTTGCCACCTTCAACTCCCTGCTTAAACCCACCCCCCCACCCTCCGTTTCCACCCTCTCTGCCACAGATTTAGCCACCCACTTCACCAACAAAATTGTCTCCATCTGCCAGGAAATATCCAATCTCCAATCTTCACCTCCCACCCCCTCCCAACCAGCTCCTCCTCCACTCTATCCTCCCCTCACATCCTTCACTCCTACTACCACCGAGGAAGTCAACCACCTACTGCAGACTTCCCATACCACTACTTCCCCCCTTGACCCCATCCCTTCTGATTTACTCCAGCCTCACTTCACGGAATTGGCCCCAGTCCTCACTACCCTGTTCAACCTCTCCCTATCCACAGGCACCTTCCCCTCAGACTTCAAGCAGGCCACTGTACTACCCCTGCTCAAGAAACCCTCGCTCGACCCCTCGCTACCCTCCAACTACCGTCCTATCTCCCTCCTCCCCTTTGCCTCAAAAGTCCTTGAGCGTCTGGTTCACAAACGCCTGACCCAGTTCCTCAATGCCAACTCACTGCTAGACCCACTCCAATCTGGATTTCGGCCTGCCCACTCAACCGAAACTGCTCTCACCAAAGTGGTCAACGACCTTGCTTTAGCTAAAGCTGAAGGTAAATACTCCATTCTCCTCCTCCTTCACCTGTCAGCAGCTTTTGACACAGTGGATCATCCCCTACTCCTCCAGTCCCTCCAGTCCTTGGGCATTCACGATCTCGCCCTGTCCTGGCTTTCATCCTATCTCTCCAACCGCTCCTTCACGACCGCCTTCAATGAGTCCTCGTCCACCCCCAACCACCTCTCGGTGGGAGTCCCCCAAGGTTCGGTCCTTGCTCCCCTACTGTTCACCCTATACACATCCTCCATTGGCAAGGTTATCTCCTCCATGGGTTTTAACTATCATCTGTATGCAGATGACACCCAGATCTACCTCCACACCCCTGACCTATCCACCACGACCATGGACAAGGTCTCCTCCTGCCTATCAGCCATCTCCTCCTGGATGTCCGCTAGGTTCCTGAAACTAAATCTAGACAAAACGGAATTTATGATCTTCCCACACCGGCCATCCACGAACCTCCCAGATGTGCATGTCACTGTTAACCACACTACCATTCGCCCTACCTCTCAAGCCCGCTGTCTGGGTGTCACCCTGGACTCTGCACTCTCCTTCACTTCCCACATCCAAAACCTCACAAAGTCCTGCAACTTCCACCTTTGTAACATCTGTAAGATTCGCTCTTTCCTGACCTCTGCCACCACCAAACTCCTCATCCATGCCCTCATAATTTCCCGCCTTGACTACTGCAATGCCCTGCTGTCTGGTCTCCCTATAACCCGCACAGCCCCACTGCAGTCCATCATGAATGCGGCAGCCAGAATTATCCACTGCTCCCATCGCTCCACCACGGCAGATCCCCTCCTAGAATCCCTCCACTGGCTTCCTATCCAGTCCAGAGTCAGATTCAAGATACTGTGTCTGACCTACAAATCTGTCCACAAAACCTGTCCAACCTACATTTCCGATCTTACTCAGAGGTACACACCTAGCCGCTCACTCTGCTCTTCCAATGAACTTCGCCTAACCGCCCCCCACATCACACAGTCCCATGCACGCCTCCAGGACTTCTCAAGAGCTGCTCCAACACTATGGAACTCCCTACCTCCACCCATTAGGGCAGCCCCCTCCTTCAACATCTTCAAGAAAGCCCTCAAAACTCACCTTTTCACTCTGTCCTACTACCCCTCACAAGTGCTCTAAACCTACAGCTGAACTCTGGTCCCCTACCATTCGTGTCCTTACCTCTCCCTCTAGATTGTAAGCCTTTGGGCAGGGTCCTCCTCCTTTTGTGTCCTACCTGATCATGCACCTCCATTACTGTGAACCCATGCTATGCATCTGAGTGAACCTAACTTGCCTAATCTCCATGCTCCATCCAGTGACTGACTAAGCATTACCTGGTACTCATACTGTGCTGCGGGATCTGGTTTTCTTGTATTCCTGTATTGTCTTATTGCTGTTTGTCACCCCTAAATATTGTCTGTAATCTAAACTAATGTACAGCGCTGCGTAATATGTTGGCGCTTTATAAATACAATAAATAAATAAATAAATAATAAATAATCTATGAGGACTTTGCTATTAACCTCTAAAGTCGGCGGCATACCACATATGGTAATGCAAATTTTCAGCATTTTACATTTCTGCTGACTTTAGCAGTTAATAGCAAAGCCCCGGTAGGTGCTAGAAATGCCAAATTTACAGAGTTTGTTAAGCAGAAGAGTGGAAAGAAGCGGAAAAAAAATCTTTCAAAAAGACCTTGTACTTTTTAGGAAAATCAATGTTAAAATTGGCAGAAATTTCCGCAAAAATTTCATCAATTTCTGCGAAAATCAGCCTACCGCACTTCTATTACCGATTTCCAAATTCCGATGCGGAAATGCAATTTCTGATCGGAAATGCGGAAATTGCATTTCTGCGAAATCCAACCGAGTATCCCTAAAAGGGACCATTGTTCCCATTCATTCATAAAGGCTTCCCATCCATCAGAAAGGCCTCAGTCATGCCAGCCGGTCTGCACTGCGCACTCCCAGCAACGTGCGAACCCCCATTGATAAAGGTGAATGGAGCCATCCACACCGCAGGAGGGGTGACTTTACATGGGAGGGGGGGTGCAGCAGGTGGTGGAGGCAGCATCACTAGGCGAATTCCTGATACATTGCATGCTGAAATTTATTGGGAATCAGCCTGCGGTGTTTGGGCAGGCAACATATTTTTCTCTGATCAGAGAGAGATCTGTCTCTTGGTCAATCTGCCCATCATTGCTAGATGTATGGAGGCACCTATAGAGATCAGAGTACAATATAACAACTAGGGAATAAGCCTCTTTTTTTTAAAGTGAATGTGTAACCACTTGAGGACCACAGGCTTACACCCCCCTGGTGACCAGGCCATTTTTTACAATTCAGCACACTGCAGCTTTAACAGTTTGCTCATGCCTCCGTTTCTTGCCACCAACAGAGCTTTCTGTGCTGTTTGTTTTGTTTTTATTAATTAGGCATCAGCCTATGAGAACAATCAGTTTTTGAGCCACTCGAGGGGACAGCTCAGTGACAGAGCTGTCCCCCGTACAGCGCTGCAGGAGATCGCAGCACTGTACATATAAATAACAGCTTTTTTTTAACAGCCTACCAGCCACATTGCAGGCTGGCAGGCTGATCACGGAGCTCCTCTCCGTGTCTTGGCAGGAAACGATTGCGCAGGCTAATCTCCGCCACAGGACTTGATGCCAATCGGCGTTAGGTGGTCCTGAGGGAGCCACTTTGCAGCCGCCAATTGGCGTTAGGTGGTTGCAGAGTGGTTACACTGTCAGTATAGATTAACGTGAATGGTTGACAGTGATAGGTTACCTTTACAAAGTTGCTGAAGCCCTTAGAGGCTGCAGGTAAAAAGTTGTCCTCCCAATTCTCTCGGTAGCCCTGCTTGCAACTAACATTTTAATTACAACAAACTAAGCCGTGTTACATGAACTACTGCATTTATTATATATTGCTACTCACTCAGCAATACATAATAAAAATGACCTGTTATTTATTGGGAATTGTCCTCAGATAAAAGCGTCCATCAGTTACTAGTAAATGACACTGAACCGGAGAGCCGCATGGCCAAGGCAACCACAATAACATTGACTTGTTTAACAAAAAGTTAGGTGAACTTTGCTTATAATTACTGTACACTGAATGAATGAATGATTACACAAAGAACGCATTTTGAAAAAGAAAAAAAAAACAAGATAAATAAATAATTTTTGAAAAGCGAAGCTTTTTGAATAGTCTGAAATCCACATTTATAAAAAAAAAATCACGGTCGGAGTTATTGAAAAATAGTGAACGCAAACACACAAAAAGCGATATTTGGATTTAAAGGCAGTTTTAAAATGTGTGGAACATACAAGGAATGGTGTACAGAAGCGCCAGAGTAGAATAAAAACGCTTAACCTCCCTAGCATTCTGGACGAGCTAGGCTTGTCCGGAGACGCCGGAGGTCACCGCTCAGGCCCCGCTGGGCCGATTTGAACACATTTTCTTTTAAACACGCAGCAAGCACTTTGCTCGCTGCGTGCCTTACCCAATCGCCGCCGCTTACCGCCGATCCACCGCGATACAGTGCCCCCCCAGCCGAGACCACGTGCGCTGTCTGGCCAATCAGTGCCAGGCAGCGCTGAGGGGTGGATCGGGTCTCCCTGTGACGTCACAACATCGCTGACGTCGATGTTGTCACGGAGTTCGTTGCCATGGAGACGGGGGAAGCCCTCAAGGAAATCCCGTTCAGAATGGGATTTCCGGGCGGACCATTGCGCCGGCGGCGATCGGAGGGCAGGGAGGGACGCCGCAGGGAGGGGGGAATCATGTAGCTAGTGCTAGGCTAGCTACATGAAAAAAAAATGTGCAAAAAATGTTCCCGCGGCCGCGGAAATCAGAACGCCAGGCAGGTCAAAAGCCGTCTAAAAGAGGGGGGTGTTCAGGTGGACTTACCTCCCTCAAAAATATAAAACTCAATTGAGTCACAATATATCAATACAAACATTTTTTTTTAACTCCACTTAGTGCAACGCGTTTCACAGGTGTGGACCCACTTCATCAGGCAAACAGGAGTATAACTATAAAACAAACAGAAATATACACAAACATAATGACCCATAAAAATAGCTTAAAAAAGGCGCAGTTTAAAAACATGAGAAGACATGATAAAATTGTAACATTTTTGGTCGCAGTGTAGTAAAACTCGCTCTATGTCTAAAAATTGCATCTAATTGATCATAAAATATCCAAAAGAATCCAAAGTGTACACAAAAGTTAATAAATATCCATGGTTGTCGATTGATATGCTAAAGTTCATCAGCTTCTAGATTAAAGGATAGTCAGTTTAGTAAGTATAACATATAAATCTTGATTCCACCCTTGGTGGAGGGGTGCTACCCCGTTTCCTATCTACAGAGAGCGGCATCTTAAAAACCGTAATGGGGGGGTCAGTTTCTAATACTCCCCACCTGCACTTGAAGTGGTTGCCTATGGGTAACCCATGTTTGTGAGTATATCTAAATATTTTGCTTTAAACCACAACCAACTTAACAATACTACACCATATTGGGTTCTCAATTTCTCTTTGTTCTTCCAAGCATACAAGGAATGCTTATCAAGAAAACACCAAATGCACTTGCTACCTATTTTTAAATAGAGGATTTTTGGATCTGAAAGTTCTGTTTTACTTGGTTCACAAAACACAAGTCAGTTGTAAATTTTAGGGTTCTTAAATAGCACTTGAACAATGTGTTTCGGGGGTCTGGACTACTTCCTCGGGGATCGTGCCTAAAGGCTGGACCGCACAATGGTGTAAGTGCCTCTTTGGCTACCAGGGCTGTATTTTGGGTTTGGGCTCCCCTAGGCACTCCTGACCTTTGACACCCCCCGCCTAAAGGATATTGGTGCCGCGACAATAAATGGGTGTGGCCACAGAATGCAGTGGGCATGTCCATAGCATACAGTGGGTGTGACCAATCAAAATTTCGTAGTAAGAGTGCAACCCAAAGTCGGTGGGGCCATGTTTTCTCCCCAGATATGAGTAAAGTAATCATAAAAAAGCAAGTAGGAAATGTTCCCACTAAAAAACAAACAAAAAAAACACATTAGCCAGTGTTCTCTCGCACAAAATAGTGGTAGGTATTAGATTGTGAGCTCCTCTGAGAAAACTCAGTAACAACATGACTATGTTCTCTGCAACAGTGCTGCAGAAGATGTCAGTGCTATATAAATACATAATAATATGGTAGGACATTAGACTATGGCAGGATTAGATTGTGAGCTCCTCAGAGGACAGTCAGTGACATGATTACGTACTCTGTGAAGTACTGCTGAAGATGTAAGTACAATATAGTACAGTAGTATGGCAGCACGGTGGCGTAGTGGTTTTGTATGTTCTCCCCGTGTCTGCGTGGGTATCCTCCAGGCACTCCGGTTTCCCCCACATCCCAATAACATACGTTACAGATAAGTTAATTGGCTTCCCCCTAAAAATTGGCCCTAGACTACAATACGTACACTACACGATACATACATACATACATACACATATGACTATGGTAGGGATTAGATTGTGAGCCCCTCTGAGGAACAGTTAGTGACAAGACAATACATACTCTGTACAATGCTGCATAATATGTTGGCGCTATATAAATAAATAGTATAAGTACAGTATAAGTAGCCAGGTCTATAGGTGTCCCCAGTATAGACATACTATAGGTGTCCCTAGTATAGATAGCCAGGTCTATAGGTATCCCCAGTTTAGGTAGTAGTCAGGGGCGTAACTAGAAATCACTTGGCTCCCCCCCCCCATAGGTGCCAAATAATTGTAATGGGCAGCGTTTCACTATAAAATAATTGTAATGGGGCAGCGTTTCACCATAAAATAATCGTAATGCAGCAATGTTTCACCATAAAATAATCACAATGTGTGCAACATCTCATCAGAAAAACATCGCAATGTGGGCATAATTTCACCACAAAATAATCGCAATGTGGGCATAACTTCACCAGAAAATAATCGCAATGTGGGCATCATTTCACCATAAAACAATTGCAATATGGGCATCATTTCAGCAGAAAATAATCACAATGTGGACAGCATTTTAGCAGAAAATAATCGTACAGTGGGCAGCATTTGACCAGAAAATAATCGCAAAGTGGGCAGCATTTCAGCAGAAAATAATCGCAATGTGGGCAGCATTTCAGCAGAAAATAATTGCAAAGTGAGCAGCATTTCAGCAGAAAATAATCGTACATTGGGCAGCATTTCACCAGAAAATAATCGCAAATGAATGCTGCCCAATTTATGCAATTCCTGCTAGATTTGGTACGGCAGGCAAAGGGTGTATAACTGCACTTGATTGGCTGACATGTGCTTGCTGACCAAATAAAGGTAGGAAATGGCTAGAGCTGGGAGTGAGCAGTGGTCTGTGTTGTATCTTTGGAAGTACTCGGCTATGTCCAAAAGGCAGCTGCCACGCTGCTGTGCACTCCCTCGGACGATCGCGCATGTTCCAGCGAACTCCCGTGCCACCGACCATTAGTTCCCATTAGCAGTTCCCATTCATTGATCTAAGTCCCCGTTAGAAAGACCAACAGATTCTATGAGAAGCCGCGATCTTTCTAAAGAAAGAAAAAGTTTCACGTCCTCCCTTCACTTCCTGTAAGCAAGAGCGTTCGCTTACAGGATGAAAAAGAAAAAAAATGGCTGAGGACATTGTGGCCAAATAGTAAAACTACATCTACATACATATATCTTTAATAAACATAATAAATTACATTTAAAATTAACTGTTTACCTCCCACACTCCAAAAAATACCTCAATAAAATGTTTAATTTAAGAAAATTAAAAAAATTAAAAAAAAAACCATAAATAGTTACTTAAGGGTCTGAACTTTTTTAACATGCATGTCAAGAGGTTATATTACTATTATTTTTGAAACTATAAGCTTGTAAATAGTGATGGATGCAAAACTGAAAAAAAATGCACCTGTATTCTCAAGTAAAAATATTGGCACCATACATTGTACTAGGGATATAATTTAAATGGTATAATAACTGGGACAAATGGGCAAATAAAATACTTCGGTTTTAATTATGGTAGCATGTATTATTAGCAAAATGTACCACCCAAAGAAAGCCTAATTGGTGGCGGAAAAAACAAGATATAGATCAATTCAGGGGTAGTGGTTAGGGTTAGGTTTAAGTGAGGGGATGGTTAAAGCTAGACTTCGGATGGGCGGTTGGTTAGGCATCAGCGGTGGGGGTGGTGGTTAGGGTTGGATATCGACAGGGGGAGGTTAGGATTAGGCGTCGCTGGAGGTAGTTAAGGTTAGGCATTGGTAGAGGTAGGGCACTGGGTGACGATAGGGTTAGGTTTAGCTGTAGTAATATCAGTATCATTTACTGATATTTTACTATTGGAATTAGCACTGCAAAAAAAGTAGAATTTACTGATGTTATACTAGCAGCTATTTTGCGGCATGCAAATTTCTAGGCACCTTTTTTGCATGTACGAATTCAGGTACCCTTTAAGTACAATGACCCTTTAGTTTGACTGACTTTTTGATTTTTTGTTATCTTTATTTAACTTTTTATCCCCTCCCTTTTCATTAAGCCCATAAATGTGAAGCAATACAGCACGGCAAAGAGCGAAATATCAGATGGTCTTTGTTAGAGATCACAGCAGGAGCGCAGGTAGTTTAAGGAGGTTTTTCAACTTTTTAAAACCTCTTACTGCAGAACGAGAGTTTTGCTTTTACAAGATGTAGTAATGTTTTATGAAAAGCAGTTTTTATGCTCTGCTTAAAAAGAGTACGCTTAATATTTTTCCGTCTGTATTTTCCCTTTACACGTCTTTGCTTAATTGCACCCTTTTCTCGTCCGGCAACAGCTTGCGCTAAGTAAGCCTTGTAACTCACAGGTGAAGGTGGCAACATATTGGAGAGCCGAGACCATAAAATACTTCTGTAAAATAATCATAAAGACTGCCTTTTGTGGTCGGTCAGGCACTGGGAAATGTTATACAGATACATTCATGTGCATGTTACCCTCAGCAGCAGTTGTAGAGCCTTTAAATCACCTTGTTTTCCAACCCTGGCACCTCACAAGCTGCTCAAGTAACCATGGATGGAAGACAATGAGGGGGTTTCCACGTCCGGACAAGTCACGGTAAGAAACAATGGGGTTGATGTACTAATCACCAGTACTACTGCTGTGCACATGCAGTGCATGACAATATCACTGGTAGCAGCAAGGACGTTGCTAGCCCCAAGGATCAGTGGCACGTGCCGCGGATCTATTCTGGGGTGCCCTCGATGTCCCCCAGGCAGAGTCAGCTGTGGTGCCGCAATGGTGGGACCTGTGATTCTTCAATCGGGGGTATGCTGGGCGCTGAGGTGCTGCTATGTGGGTAATCTGGGTGCTGTGATGTCTGGAGCTGTGGTTCTTCTATGGCGGTTTGTTGGGAATTGTGCTGCCTCAATGGGAGGCCCATGGGAGCCTAGGAGGGGGTCCACTAGAAGGTCATGGAATGCTATGGGGGGACTTGCCAGATAATAACCTGGCGGCAAGGCACCCTGCCCAGTAGAAAGCCAGACCAGCCAACACAGAAGCCAAGTAACTCTGCCTAGTTATATTTAAGTGACACTGCCTATTTATATGTTTTGTTTTTTGTATTAATGGAGAGGGAGTTTCATCCAATATTTTTCTGGGCAGGAGTACTTAGATTGCTTTTAAGGTCATGTAAAGTTGGCTGCACCCATGACCACACCCACATTCTGGTTCATAGCCACACCCATTTTCCATCTGGAGTGCCCAAAAGTTCCCCAGATCACTTAGGATCTTAGCAACGCCCCCTGGGTAGCAGTCTACTGTGCGCTACACTATCAGCACGAGCCGCGGTACACAAGTAATGCAGGCAATGGAATGCGGAAAGATATAATACTAGTGCGGTAATTAGATTTTCACAGAAAACAGGGAAATCTCTGTGGAGAATCCACTTACCACAATGTTAACTTTAACATTCATATCCTCAAAAACTACAAGGTCTTTTTGAAAAAAAAATGGGTGTTTCTAGTACCGTAGGGGCTTGCTATTAGCCGTCGGCAGCCATTGACTGTAATGTTAAAGTGGAACTGTAGATAGAAAATAAACACATTGTTTCACTTACCTGGGGCTTCCCCAAGCCCCCAGCAGCTGTCCTGTCCTACGCCGGTCCTGCCCGTTCCTCCTTCCTCCCTCGCCGCTCCGTCGCGTACCTCGACTTGTAAGTCGAGGCCAGTGCAGCCCTGCCAAGCGTATCCTTTCTTCCCATTCCGCTATGCAATAGTGGGGAACGCGAAGAAAGGATACGTGTGGCCAGAGCTGCGCAGGCGCAGTGGCCCGGCAGCAAAACCGAAAGTAGCTGGCGGCGGAAGAACGGAGGCTCATCGAGAAGCTGCGTGGGACAGGACAGCTGCTGGGGGCTTGGGGAAGCCCCCGGTAAGTGAAAAAATGTGCTTATTTTCTATCTACAGTTCCGCTTTAATTGCAGAAAATCTGCATTACCGATATGCGGTAACTAAAAGCCAATAAGAAAACTCAGAATGGCTTTAAATTACCGCATATCGGCAATGTGGATTTTTGACGTTTAACGTTACAGTCAATGGCCACTGACTTTAGCGGTTAATAGCAAATCCCCCGCAGGTACTAGAAACACCAAATTTGCAAGATTGGTTAAGGAGGAGAGTGGGAGCAAGAGTAAAAAAAAAAATTCAAAAAACAAAAACAAACTTGTAGTTTTTGAGAAAATTGATGTTACAGTTGGGGGAAACGTTGGCGGTAATTTATCCGTGGAAATGCGCATCGGAATGCAGAAATTGGCAGTAATCCGCAGTGGCGGAAGGTGGATTTTCTGCGGAAACAGAAATTGGCATTTCCCACAATCCCTAGATAGTATGGTAATGTGCTTTACGGAAGTATCATACCGCACATTATTGTAGCCAAGGCCGGATTTATACTTTTTGTGCCCCTAGGCCAAGTGTGTTGTTGGCCCCCTTCCATGTGCAGCAGCGCCCCTCCCATTCCATGTACAGCAGCCCTCCTCCCATTCCATGTGCCGGCACCTCTCCCATATGTATCATCCATGTACAACAGCCCCTCCCATTCCATGTGCCGCCTCCTCCTCCATGTTTATCATTCATGTACAGCAGCCCCTCCCATTCCATGTGCCGGCGGCTCTCCCATGTGTATCATCCATGTATAGCAGTCCCTTTCTTTCACAAACAGCTTCCTCGGGCATCAGTTTCCCTTTTTTCATGTGTTGCTCCTCATCTTCAGCCTCCTGTTTCATATGTAGCAACCCCTCTTTCATGTTCTGGTGCCTCCTGGGGCTGCAGCCGCCCATGGCTCGGGCCTGTGTGGCCTTTCCAGAAATCTGGCCCTGATTGTAGCAAGGCTCGTGTTACCTATGCACCACATGTACAATGTGCTGTACACTGCTGCCGGTAGTGGCAGTAATATTGCCACTCCCTGCCTGTGCACAGTAATAGTGGTTAGTGGTGGTTAGTGGTGGTTAGTGCATAAAGCCCAGTGAGGCTGAGTCACATAACTTATAGCAGGTAATGTATAATAATGCTCTGGTTAGGTTAAAACCTAACCTAATCCTGGCATTATTATACATTACCAGGTGCCAGAAAAAAATACCAATACCAATAATTTGACTATAGGAATAAAGTAGTAGAATATAGGTAGTTTTACCTATATTCTGCCGCAGGTACTCTCTTCCTTTGCCATGTCTATAGGTATGCTGAGAGGGATCTTTCTGTTGGCCACATCGGCCAGTGTATAGCCAGCCTAAGAGATGGGTCATGGAAAAAGCTTTGTTAACCTCCTTAGCGGTAACCCCGTGTGTGACACGGGGTAAGCCGCCGGAGGGTGCCGCTCAGGCCCTGCTGGGCCGATTTAAATAATTTTTTTTTTACTGGACGCAGCTAGCACTTTGCTAGCTGCGCCAGCACCCCAATTGCCGCTGCCGCGCGCCCGATCGCCGCTATTCGTTGCGGCGCGCCCCCCCCCCCAGACCCCGTGCGCTGCCTGGCCAATCAGTGCCAGGCAGCGCCGAGGGGTGGATCTGGAGTCCCAATGACGTCCCGACGTCGCTGACGTCGGTGACGTCATCCCGCCCCGTCGCCATGAACGGGATTTCCTGATCGGAGAAGCGGGCGGGGGGATGCCGCTGAGCAGCGGCTATCATGTAGCGAGCCCTGGGCTCGCTACATGATTTAAAAAAAAAAGTTAAAAAACTGCTGCGCTGCCCCCTGGCGGAATGTTTCATACCGTCAAGGGGGTTAATCACCTTTTCATTTTGGGCAGCACAATGGTGTAGCGGATAGCATCCTCGCCTTGCAGTGCTGGGTCTCCAGTTTGTATCCCAGCCAGGGCACTATCCGCATGGAGTTTGTATGTTCTCCCTGTGTTTGCATGGGTTTCCTCCAGACACTCAGGTTTCCTCCCACACCCAACAAATATACAGATTAGTTAACTGGCTTCCCCCTAAATTGGCCCTAGACTAGGATACATACACTACATGATGCACACATAGACAAATCTATGGTAGGTATTAAAGGACAACTGTAACAAGAGTGATATGGAGGCTGCCTTATTTATTTCCTTTTAAACAATACCAGTTGCCTGGCAGCCCTGCTGGTCTATTTGGCTGCAGTAGTGTCTGAATCACACCAGAAACAAGCATGAAGCTTATCTTGTCAGATCTGACAATAATGTCAGAAACTCCTGATTTGCTGCATGCTTGTTCAGGGTCTGTGGCTGAAAGTATTAGAGGCAGATGATCAACTGGGCTGCCAGGCAACTGGTATTGCTTAAGATGAAATACATATGGCAGCCTCCACATCCCTCTCACTCCAAGTGTGCTTTCAATTGGGAGCCCCTCTGAGGGACAGTTAGGTGATTAGATAATATACTCTGTACAGTGCTGCAGAATATGTCGGCGCTATGTACAGTGGGTTGCAAAAGTATTCGGCCCCCTTGAAGTTTTCAACATTTTGTCATATTACTACCACAAACATGAATCAATTTTATTGGAATTCCACATGAAAGACCAACACAAAGTGGTGTACATGTGAGAAGTGGAACAAAAATCATACATGATTCCAAACATTTTTTACGAATAAATAACTGCAAAGTGGTGTGTGCATATTTATTCGGCCCCCTTTGAGCTGAGTGCAGTCAGTTGCCTATAGACATTGCCTGATGAGTGCTAATGACTAAATAGAGTGCACCTGTGTGTAATCTAATGTTAGTACAAATACAGCTGCTCTGTGAGGGCCTCAGAGGTTGTCTAAGAGAATATTGGGAGCAACAACACCGTGAAGTCCAAAGAACACACCAGACAGGTCAGGGATCAAGTTATTGAGAAATTTAAAGCAGGCTTATGGCCCATACTCACGAGGGACTTTTGTCGCCTCAACACGCGGCGCGCGCGTGTTGCGGCGACAGGTCGCCCGTGAGTATGGGCCGTCGCACGCGCGCGCACCCCGAACTGTCGCCCGCCGCTCTTGTCGCCATGCGATTGAAAGTTTCAATCGCATGGCAACAGTCGCCGCCGCACCTCCGCCGCAACTGTCGCTAGTCCGCGTGAGTACGCGGACTAGCGACAGCAACCTCCATAGAGGTGAATGAAGCTTCCGGCGGGGGGAGGAGGAACGTCGGCGACAGCTTCCGTCTCGCCGCTGGTCCCTCTTCCGCGTGTGTACGCGGAGGGACCTGGAGAGAAGCTGTCGCCGGCCTGTCGCTAGCACGCTCACGTGTGCTGGCGACAGGCCACTTCTGCAGCCCGTGAGTACGGGCCATAAGGCTACAAAAAGATTTCCAAAGCCTTGTACATCCCACGGAGCACTGTTCAAGCGATCATTCAGAAATGGAAGGAGTATGGCACAACTGGAAACCTACCAAGACAAGGCCATCCACCTAAACTCACAGGTCGAACAAGGAGAGCGCTGATCAGAAATGTAGTCAAGAGGCCCATGGTGACTCTGGACGAACTGCAGAGATCTACAGCTCAGTTGGCCTCTATGGAAGAGTGGCAAGAAGAAAGGCATTGTTAACAGAAAAGCATAAGAAGTCCCGTTTGCAGTTTTCCACAAGCCACGTGGGGGACACAGCAAAGATATGGAAGAAGGTGCACTGGTCAGATAAGACCAAAATGGAACTTTTTGGCCAAAATGCAAAACGCTATGTGTGGTGGAAAACTAACACTGCACATCACCCTGAACACACCATCCCCACTGTCAAATATGGTGGTGGCAGCATCATGCTCTGGGGGTGCTTCTCTTCAGCAAGGACAGGGAAGCTGTAAAAAACATCCTGGACCCTCTACAATCTGGCTTTAAGAAACACCACAGCTGTGAAACAGCCCTCATCCAAGTCTGCAACGATCTGCTCATGGCAAGGGACAGAGGGGAATGCTCCATCCTAATCCTGTTGGATCTCTCAGCTGCTTTTGATACAGTTGACCATGAAATCCTGCAGGAGTACTGTGGCATCAGTGGATCAGTCCTCCAGTGGGTCAGATCATTCCGAATCCTGACTGACAGAACACAGAGAGTATCCCTAGGACCTATAATGTCCAAACCTGCACCTCTACAATTCGGAGTGCCACAAGGATCAATCCTATCCCCTCTGCTGTTTGCAATCTACATGTTGCCACTCGGTACACTTATCCAACGACATGGCCTGACGTACCACTGCTACGCCGATGACACACAGCTATACCTGTCCTTCAAACCTGGTGGAACAGACCCTACCCCAAAAATAAACTCTTGCTTAGCTGAGCTTCAGGCATGGATGAATGATAGCTGGTTGAAACTGAATGCTGACAAAACTGAGGTCCTGTTTGTCCAAAGCCAGTGCTCGCCATCAAAACAGCTCTATCCTAAAGCAACACCAATCAGGATTGGGAATTCAGACATAAACAGCTCCAACCTTGTGCGCAGCCTTGGCGTACTAATCGATGGGGAATTGAGTTTCAGAAACCAAATTTCATCTGTAGTTAAATCTTCCTTCTTTCATCTGAAGAACATTGCAAAGATTAAACATCTGATTCCCCCAGAGGATCTTCAAACCCTAGTCCACGCCTTCATCACATCACGGCTGGACTACTGCAATGCCCTTTATGCTGGCCTGCCCAAAAAGGACCTGCGTCGCCTGCAATTAGTGCAGAATGCTGCTGCCAGATTGCTAACAAACCAGCCTCGCCACTGTCACATTACACCGATCCTTCGCTCACTGCACTGGCTACCAGTAGAATGGAGAATACTCTTCAAGATTGGACTGCTGACATTCAAATCCCTGCACAATCTGGGCCCTGGATACATGAAGGACTTGCTGAAGCTGCACCACACCTCTCACAACCTCAGATCAGCAAGTTCTATAAACTTGGTCACTCCCAGAGTGCACCTCAAAAAATCTGGAGACAGAGCCTTCTGTCATGCTGCCCCTACTCTTTGGAACTCCCTACCACACCCAGTAAAGACAGCACCATCCCTGGAGCTATTCAAATCCAGACTGAAAAGCCACCTGTTTAGCCTGGCATTTCCAGATTTATAAAATTCTTCCTCTGTACCACGATGGTCGGAGCCATGGTTATGCGCTTTGAGTCCCACGGGAGAAAAGCGCTTTACAAATGTTATTTGTTGTTGTTGTTGGTCAGAGTTGATGGGAAGATGGATGGAGCCAAATACAGGGCAAACTTGAAAGAAAACCTCTTGGAGTCTGCAAAAGACTTGAGACAGGTTTACCTTCTAGTAGGACAATGATCCTAAACATAAAGCCAGGGCAACAATGGAATGGATTAAAACAAAACATATCCATGTGTTAGAATGACCCAGTCAAAGTCCAGGTCTAAATCCAATCGAGAATCTGTGGCAAGATCTGAAAACTGCTGTTCACAAACACTGTCCATCTAATCTGACTGAGCTGGAGCTGTTTTGCAAAGAAGAAGGGTTTTAATCTCTAGATGTGCAAAGCTTGTAGAGACATAGCCTAAAAGACTGGCAGCTGTAATTGCAGCAAAATGTGGTTCTACAAAGTATTGACTCAGGGGGCCGAATAATTACGCACACCCCACTTTGCAGTTATTTATTTGTAAAAAATGTTTGGAATGATGTATGATTTTCGTTCCACTTCTCACGTGTACACCACTTTGTATTGGTCTTTCACGTGGAATTCCAATACAATTGATGCATGTTTGTGGCAGTAATGTGACAAAATGTGGAAAACTTCAAGGGGGCCGAATACTTTTGCAACCCACTGTAAATACTAAATAATAATAATACTTTTCAGCCAGAAAAGGATATGTATCTACAGAGGCCTCCATTTGTCACACATAAAAATACCATTTAGCCACTCAGCTGAGTTGAAGCATTTATATTCGTTGGGCTTTCATGATTTTTTTTTAATTGTTGTTCTACGTTATTGTTTGCTAGAAATGTTTTTATTTTGAAGGATAAACAGGCGAGAGATGATGGAGAAGCGCTGCACCCCGATCTACCATCAATGCCTCGCCTGATCTCTGAGCCTCATCTCTTGAAAACAACACAACCAGCGAGGATGAGATTGCCTTCACTGGTAGACCTTGCGTTCTGCTATTCTCCAACCCATCGGTCAGGCCTTGCCATTCTGTCGCTCTGGAAATTGACGGTAGAATAATGCCCCCTTTGTGATGTGTAATATTAGATCGGGGGTGTTGTCAACACAGGTCATATATTTACAGCGCTCCGCTGTGAGCCCACAAGGCTGTTCCGCATGTCATTGCCAGTTTGCCACTAAAACATAATATGGTTACTTTTCTGAGAACTTGTAATGTCAGATAAATGATGCTTTTTAGAACAAAGACCATGGGGACAGTACGGCAGAGATGTGTTTGTTTAGTTAATGCTTTCTTTTTTACCACTGTGTTTTTTTACCCGTTTTCTAATTGCTGGAATAACGACAGCCAGAGTTCTCCTCTCTGATAACCTCACTTGCTCTTCACCTTAAATATAAAATATCTTTTCAGTACTCTAATTAGGATTTCGAGTGGAGGGTGGATATATATATATATATATATATATATATATATATATATATATATATATATATATATATATATATATATATATATATATATATATACATATATATATATATACATATATATATATATATACATATATATATATATATATATATATATATATATAAATATATTTATAGAGGGGTTTAATCTTCTTTATTTTCCATTTGTTTGTTTCTCGAAGGAAAGTTCTGTCTAATTATGTGCAGGAGGGAGCAATGCCTACTTAATTTTTTTTTAAGGGGGGAGGAAGGGTGCTCTGCCTAGTCATTTTTAAAGGATACCCAAAGTGACATGATGAGATAGACATGGGTATGTACAGTGCCTAGCACACAAATAACTATGCCTTGTGCCTTTTTTTATTTCTCTGCCTGAAAGAGTTAAATATCAGGTATGTGGCTAACTCAGTCCTGACTCAGACAGGAAGTGACTACAGTGTGACCCTCACTGATGAGAAATTCCACTTTTCATCTCTTTCTTGCCTTCAGAAGCCATTGTCTGCTAGGAAAGTGTTTTATAGTTGTCATTTCTTATCAGTGAGGGTCACACTGTAGTCACTTCCTGTCTGAGTCAGGACTGAGTCAGCCACTTACATACCTGATATTTGATGTCATAAGAATTGTTATATTCTGAGGATTCTGAATCTGTGACTGTTATGTGTGTGTGGGAAGCGTGAGCTGAAATATGAAAAATGTCATATTTAGCGGACACAAATGTCCCACCCAGAAGATTAACCACACCCTGTCCAGCCCCTGGGCTGAACCTGAGACCCCACCCAAAAATGTGGGTCATTCAAAAGAACTTGACCGGGGCTCCTCCCCAGTCCTCCCTTGTGTAACATCACCTGATCAAGCCAGCCAGAGGACCATGTGGCTGGCGGCCATTTTCCGGAACTGAAACAAAGGAAATTAACTTGCACCTGAACTTAAGTATTCGTTTACCTCTTCTCTTCTTATTTTTATACTGCTCTACTATTGTCTCTATAATTGTTGTATATATTAATTATTTATATTGCATTTATAAATAAAAAGACTTCTAAAAGTCATAATTTTTTTTGGCTACACCTACTATTCAGCCACACAATCTAACGAATCCTAGCTTCCTGAAGATTCGCTACCGAAAACTGTTGTTATTAGCCAGAATAGAGTGTGTTTTAACCGTTTTATCTGCAGGTCTGAGAGTTAGTCAGTGGGCTTCTCTTTCCCATTAAAAAGAGATGGTGACAGCCTAGTATTTTGGTTTTATAGTTCGCACACCTCCTTCTGGTCTGTCTGCCGCCAAAACTCCAACGGTTTTAGCTCATCGATTGCGGCCACGAGATTGGCTGTTCTGTGTGCTGAAACCAATTGGAAGGTATTGTGTGGTCCGGCCACTAGGGGGCGTGTGATAGTTAGTGCTGGGCATGGAGAGAGGGGCCGGTTCGTGTTAAGCCTCATATGTCCGTACCAGGAATGTTATCTATTGGGGGTTCTTACCCGACCCCTTGGGCAACATTGCAAGGCCCCAGTGGTGTAGCTAAGGAGCTGTGGGCCCCGGTGCAAGTTTTACATGGGCCCCCCCAAGCACTCTTTACATGACATTTGATACGCACACAAAAACCTGCCAAGGACAACCACAGTGTCAGGGGTTCAAGAAGGGGATGGGAAACAATTTGCTAATGATTATTATCATTCAAAGCATCTATACAAGTGATTATTCCCAGCACAGGACCAATAGAGAGCTAATACCGTGGTTGAGGGAGGGTCCCTTGGGGCCCCTCTGGCCCAAGGGCCTCAATGCGCTTGCAACCTCTGATCCCCCTGCTGCTACACCACTGCAAGGCCCTCATCGTACATTGGCATTACTAGCCTGCAGGCTAGTAATGTGTTCTGTTGCTATGCGGGGGGGGGGGGGGGGGGGGTAAGGCCAACAGTGCAGCACGTTTGAGCTGTCACGCGGCGGGTGGGGCGAGTTATACTATGTAGTTGAGCTTATTTGTTATGTCATTTTTGAGTTTCTTATTTTCTTTTCTGACCAATGTATAACACAATTTCCCTCCAATTACGAAAGAGAATGATTAAAAACTGAAAAAAATTGGTTCGGGTCTATAAATCAAGAAATCAGCAATCTATCCTACACCATTCAAATAAAAAAAAAACTGATCAAAAAAATTAAGGAAATTTCATCAGATTTCCTGATAACTTAAAATAAAAGTTTAGATTTTTCTGTACAAATTGACGTAAAATGTAATCTTTATTATTGTATTGTGTGCGGCCATCTCTAGTCTCCATGGACTTTTGTATCTCTACAGAAATTAGTAATGCATTATAGTTGCGTTATTGGGGCAGTGTGGAGCTGTTGATGTAGCCAGGTATAGGCAAACTTGGCCCTCCAGCTGTTAAGGAACTACAAGTCCCACAATGCATTGCAGGAGTCTGACACAGCCACAGTCATGACTCATAAAGGCAAATGCATTGTGGGACCGTAGTTCCGTGACAGCTGGAGGGCCAAGTTTGCCCATGCCTGATCTAGCCTATATATATTCTATACAGTGTAATGGCTAGGACTCACTGGAGGGATTTTGGCTTCCTCTTTGATCGCTGACAATTACCAGCAATTCCAAAAAAGGCTTCGCCAATGTATTTAAATGGTGGTAAACCAACTAGTGAGATTGCGATTAGGGCTAATCGCAGTCACTGGATATGCAGTGTTTTGGGTGCGTTTGCTCTCCAATGCAATCTATACAAGTGCTGCAAAATGGCTTTTGAATTGCTTCTTAACCACCTAAAGACCACCTCACGCCACTTGGCGTAAACACGGCGGCAGCCCCAGCACCGTCTAATGCCAATTGGCGTATAGTACTGGTGGTGTCTTTTTGCTGAGGATCGATGTGCACGCATCTCGGCTTAAATGACAGAGCTTCGATCGATGCTAGGAAACTGTTAGATGGTGAAACTGCCATCTACTTACATTGTACAGTGCTGCGATCTACGGCAGGCTGTGCTGGGGACAGCGGTGTCACTCGGCTGTCTCCTTGGACACCACTGTCCCCTTGGGAGGCACAGAGAGCGACCAGCTGTCATAGGCTGATGTCTATGAGAGCCGATCGCTGTGTTTGGCTGGCGGGGGGAGGGAGGGGGATATAAAAATAACAAAAAAAATAGGGATATTTATTTAAAAATGTAAAAAAACACACAAATAAAAAAAAATAAAAAAAATAACTAAACATGTCGGCAGCAATCAGAGCTCACCAACATAAAGCTCTGTTGGTGGGCAGAAAAGGGGAGGATCACTTGTGTACTGAGATGTGCAGCCCTGCAGCGAGCCCTTAAAGAGACTCTGTAACAAAATTTTGAGCCTTATTTCTTCTGTCCTATAAGTTCCTATTACTGTTCTACTGCAGCCTTTCCTACTTGCACTGTCTCTGTAATAAATCTTATCTCCTTTCCTCTGTGGTGTCTGTCGGGCTGATACTGGAATGTGTGGAATGTGCAGCACTGCTTGTCATTGGCAGAAGCTTTACACACCCCCTCCAAGCTCTGCATGAGTCACACAGTAAGCTAGTTCTCAGCCTATGATACTCTGGTTAGAAGCCAGTCTTTTGTTTGTTAACACTGGATAAAACTGTGAATTACAAGCCAGGATTGCAGCAGGGAGTGGCAGAAACAGCACAGAGAGGCCCAGGAGAACATAAGGAATAGAATGGTATGCTTTTTATTGTAAGAATTTTAGAGTACAGATTCTCTTTAAAGCTGCATAATGCTAAAATGTGCTGTAGTGTGACCGTAGTCCTCAAGTGGTTAAATTGATTTGAGGGCTGAATGTTCGTCTCTGTAAATAAGGCGTTACATAGTCACCAGGGCCCATATGCAATTAACTCTTCACCCAAGTTTTCTCCTAGGAGATCATTGTTCATCTTTTAGTCAAAATAATTTTTCAACACTTTTCAACTGAAAACATAATGAAAACTAGATGAAAAGGTATCAGAATTATTTTGAGTATTTTCTTGCTTTCTGGTGGCTTAAAAGGCTTTTTATTGTCAATTTTTAAAATATCTCCTAGGAGAAAACTCAGGAGAAAAAGATGATTGCATATGGGCCCGGATGTCCCGATGTCCGGCTTCCATCCATAGCCCCGCCCCCTAACAGGAGGTCACAGGCGCTTCTCTGATTGGTACTAGAGAAGCACCTATGACTGTCTCTGCTATGTGGGTGGGGCTACAGACACCCGGTGAGTATGTAAAACTTTATTTAAACTCTTAGGAACCACTGCGCACAGTGATTGCACAACTTAAAAGTGCTGCAGCGATTCCTAGTGGGTCCAATGGCCTAAGTTCTGCTTCAGGCTGGGTGCACACATAGGATAATCGCTAGTGCTGCGTAAAACGCTGCGTTTTTGCCGCTAATGGAAGTCTTTGGGCCGTAGGAAAAAAGCGTGTAAAAAACGCATATGCATTTTATATGGTTTTCAAACCTGTGTTTTTAAAAACGCTGTTTTTTTTTTTTTACATAATAATCAAATCATAGACGCATCAAAAACGCACATAATGAAAGTTAATGGGAATGCAATGGTATGCATTTTTCCTGCGTTTTTATATGCGTTTTTCCCCTAAAATATTTTTTGGGGGCTGTATTTCCGCATCCTGTTGTCTTCCTAGTGATTTCCATAAATGGAAATATAAGAATGTATGAATAATGCCTACAAAACGCGTATGCGTTTCGTATATGTGAACCTCAAACGCATGCAAAACGCTTCACAAATGCACCAAAAACGCAGTAAAAACGCACAAAAAAACGCACACAACATTGAGGGCTCTTTCACACCAGAGCCCTCTTTCGGCGTTTTAACCTCCTTGCCGGTTATCCTGAGCTCAGCTCGGGGTAACCTGCGCAGGAGGATTTCTCAGGCCCCGCTGGGCCGATTTCTATCAAATAAAAAGGAGCACACCCAGCCGGCACTTTGCCAGCCGCGTGTGCTACCTGATCGCTGCCACAGCGCGGTGATCCGCCGAGTGCAGCGGCGAAAGAGGATCTCCCAGCCGCCCGAGCCCAGCGCAGCCAGAACAAACAGTTCCGGCCAGCGCTAAGGGCTGGATCGGAGGCGGCTGACGTCAGGACGTCGGCTGACATCCATGATCACCATGGCGACGAGGAAAGCGAAACAAGGAAGGCCGCTCATTGCGGCCTTCCTTGTTACTTCTGATCGCCGGAGGCGATCAGAAGTGCGCATACGGAGCACCCTCTAGTGGGCTTTCATGCAGCCAACTTTCCCACCCGACGCTGCGTTTTGATGCGTTGGTTGCGGTATGACGCATCCCGGCGCATTTTATCATCGGGAATTAGCGCTTCCCCTTCGGGTAAATTAACTACTACCGCCGCTACTCAGCGTCGCTCCGCAGATTCCCGACGACACGCCGCAACGCCTGCAGGAGCCGTTCACCTGCACGTTTTGAGTGTGTAACCGGCCTAACATAAAACAAGACCTAAAACGCAGCCTCTCACGCTATGTTATGGGTGCACCCAGCCTCAATATACTTTTCCTGGCACCTTCTCCTTCCTAATTGAAGACAAGCTCTCTGTGAGTTTAGCAGAAGTCCTTATGTTTGTTCCCGGGATTTCACACCCTTGTTCCGCACAGTAACAATGCTTGTTATTGCAGTTGTTCCAATTTAACTCTAACAAATATCTCTGGGAGAGAGAGAAAGAGAGAGAAAGAACAGCAGACTTTCCCGCCCCGCTATTCCTGAGTGTCTTTCCGAACACATCATTGCCATGGCACGGTGACAAAAATCCCCGCTGTGTTAAAAGAAAACACCACGCCAACGCCAAACTGTATCGAATGCACGGAGTGATTCCCTGAAAGCAATATTATGAGAACGCCTGACCGCAACGAGAACCCAACTCTCATGTTTTATGGCTCATCATGTGGTAACATTATTATTGTTATTATTTTTTTCCTTCCTAGTCTTCGTCTTTTTTTTTTCTCCCTCCGCAACTGATTAATCCTCCGTTTACATTGATCGTAACAGATGTTAGTTTATAAACGTCCTGACAATTGTATTAGCTAATAGCTCCGTGAAGGAAGCCCGAGCAGCGCATCTGTTTTTACAATCGCCAGAGAGCATCATGGGAGCAGGCATGGTGGTCAAGCATAAAAGAGCAACATTCATTTATGATAATTGCTTTCAGCTTCCCACTTGGCTGTTTTCTGGTGACCTAAATGTAACCAGTCGTTTCCTCCTCGCACTCTTAGCTTTTTCAGGTCACTCTTAATGATTTAATTCGGCAAAAAATGTCTGCCATTTCCTGTCACCTCTATCTTTTCTCATCCCACCCCCACCCCACCTTACTAAAAAACAAAAAAAAAGTGTAAACATGTTTTTTTCCCCCCCTTACATTTGGTTGCTCTTTCTTGCTCTTCCTCGGCAGGGAACAATGCGACTAGTGTTTCCCGCATAAGCAAAGTGTTTACCTTCGGGCAAATAAGGCATAACTGGAAGTATTTGTCCCTACGGGATGTGAGTTTGGTTGATTCTTTTTGATCCTATTATTGATGGAAATCAGGATGGCTCTGTCCCCTCAGTAAAACACTGCACAGGAAAAGAAACCTAGAGACCTAGGAGGACCATCTTCCGGACACAATGGCCTATATGCAATTAACTTTTTCTCTTTTCCTTTTGCACAGAGTGGCCCAGACTGGCAGAAGTAATGGTACTTGATACCGGAGCTGCATGCGCATGGGGCTGGCGGAACCCCCAGGTATGCATAAACTTTTTTTTTTTTTTTTGTCTCTGGTACACTTTAAAGAGAATATAAAATTATCTCCTAGGAGATAACTTAAGGTTCGTATACACGTCCGATAAAGGTCGTTCGTTACGAACGATTCGCGACGTTTACACGATATTCAAATTAGACCGAAAACATCGTTCGTAATGAATGATTGTGTACACACGTGAACAATATAAGTATAAAGTACTGAACGACGACCGATAAAAAAATGCGTGCGCAAACGGAAGTGACGTTACGACAGGCAATAAGAACATGCGTACTACTCCACAGATAATCATTATTGGACGATCTTTGTACACACTGCAACGATTGAACGATTATCTTTCGAAAAAATGCGCCGGGTTGGATCGGTCGGATTGAACGATATTGGTCGTTATCGTCCAAAAAAACCATCGTTGGAAAATTTGGAACCCACGATTATCGGTCCGGTTGTCGTTATCGTTCGTTTTCAAACGATCGTTATCGTACGTGTGTACTCAGCTTTAGGATAAAATGTTAATGGGCCAATGGCTCATATGAAATTTACTTTTTCTCCTGAGTTTTTTCCTAGGTGATAATGTATTTTATCTTCTATTTAGAATATTTTTTTTTACCACTTTGCAATTGAAAAAGTACCAAAAAGTAACTGAAAAAAAGTAAAGTCAAAACTTTTTTAAATAGTTTCTTGCTTGCTGGGGATTTAGAAAGCATTTTATAGACAAGTTTGAAAATAACACTTAAAAAAAAAAATTGAATTTTTTTTTATTTCATATAGGCCCTTGTCATAAAATGTCATTTAAACCATCAGCATGCAAGACAATCCTCTATAGTAAAACTCTAATGTCTGTGCGTCCGTGTCCGTGTGTGTGTCCCTGCGCATGTGCCTCAGGGACAGCCGATGGACGGGAGCAGGACAGGCAGGGGGCGGGGCGGCGGGTGCGCACTGATGGTGGTGGCGGTGACGGCCCTAGCCCGTTATTAAATGGGCTAAGGTCCCTAGTACTCAAAATAATATTGTTAGCACTTTTTCACCATCTTTTGGGTACTTTTTCAATTGTAAAAAGTTATTCTAAAGGGAAGATGAAAAGGATCTCCTAGGAGAAAAAGTCAATTGAATATGGGCCAATGAGGTCGATTCACAAGGCGTATCTCGTGATTTATCTCTACTTAATTATTTTTCACATTATTCATAAAATAATTTTGTCGAGAGGCTTCCCTGGTCTTCTTACACTAAACTGTTCCAGCACTGGTTCCCTCTAAACATATTCAACAAGAGCTTGAGTATACTATGACTATATTAAAGAGGACTAATCTAAATATACTGGTGGGGGCGGCCCTCTTGTACACCTAAATGGACTGTGTTAAGCGAACGCAAACTTATGAAATAATGAACTGTATGTGTAGTACGGATAATTAATAGAACATAAGTAGAAAAGAAAAGAGTCTCATATTTTTTATTTACAGTTATACAACTTTTTTTTCTTACAACATTGTTTCATACTGTCACAGTTGCACTTTAAAAACCACAATCAGTCTTTTAAGCTATATAAAAAAGCAGAAATAATTACCATTTGAACTTTCCTGCAGTAACACCTTATCTCAAGCAGTCTCTCACTGTCCCTTGGCTGCTGGGTGTAAGTGCTTCAGAAAACAGGACTGTATTTGACTCAAGATGGTCAGAGAGCTCAGAGAAGCTCTTTTGCAACAATAACAACTTAAGTTTTTTAACTCTTCCTGTACTGGAAAACAATATGAGGCTCTTTTCTTCGGCGCTAATGTTCTATTTCTTAGCTGTACAACACACTTCATTATCCCATAAGGTTATTTTTGTGTCAGGTTTGCTTCAATGCAAATATATGAACAGTAAAAAGTGTACTTTTTTTTCAAGCAGTAGAACATAGGAATGCTGTAACAGAATAAGCCCCATACAGCAAAGCATTGTGATGATGGCCAACAGTTAATCATAGCTAGAGCTAGACAATTATTAGGTGGTAGACGAGAATTCTGCAACATTTTTTCAGCTGTAGATACCTCCAGCATGGAAATACAGTATTTTTTTCATAACTGTTATTTTGTAGGTGTATTTCTTCATTCACTTTCATCACTCTTTAGTTGTACACCTGCAGGGGATACCTGGATCTGTGGATCTGCGATGGTGGGAGATATGTCTGTTATTGCAAACCAGAAATTCATCGTTAAAGAAGAACTGTAGTCAAAATAACAAGACAAGACAAATAACATTTATATTGCGCTTTTCTCCTTGCGGACTCAAAGCGCCAGAGCAGCAGCCACTAGGGCGCGCTCTATTGGCAGTAGCAGTGTAAGGGAGACTTGCCAAAGGTCTCCTACTGAATTAGTGCTGGCTTACTGAACAGGCAGAGCCGAGATTCGAACCCAGGTCTCCTGTGTCAGAGGCAGAGCCCTTAACCATTACACCTTCAGCCAACTGCTGATAACATAATGAATACAATTGTTGAGTTAGTCAGTGATTGGCCAATCATAATTGAAAGTGTGTACGTAGCTTAAAGAGAAACCGTGACCAAGAATTGAACTTCATCCCAATCAGTAGCTGATACCCCCTTTTACATGAGAAATCTATTCCATTTCACAAACGGATCATCAGGGGGCTCTGTATGGCTGATATTGTGTTGAACCCCTTCCCACATGGTCCTGGCAGTTTCCTGTTGTGAACCTTGTTGCATTGTGGGAAATAACAGCTGTTTACAGCTGTTTCCAACTTCCAAAAAAAGCAAGCAGCATCTGCTTCCAGTGACATCACCTGCCAGCAGTAAAAATGTCACCATGTGATAAATGTCAGAATGTAGATCAGGGAGAGGAAAGATTTTACAATGGGCAAACACTGACTAAATCATTTATACATAATTATTGTAAAAATTAAGCAATGTTTTTATTACATTACTTTCTCTGGAGTTCCTCTTTAAGTAACACTAGGGGGAGGGGGGGGAGGTGCTACATACCAATAAACGACAATACATACAGGTGAAAATCGAAAACTTAGAATATTGTACAAAAGTCCATTTATTTCAGTAATTCAACTTAAAAGGTGAAACTGATATATGAAATAGACTCTTTACGAATATGTCAATGTAACGATGGGTGTCAGCACACAGAGAGAATCTGATTATTGGCGATCTGCAGTATCACCAAGAATACAGATATATACCTGATTATTGATGATTTGCAGAATCACCGATAATACAGATATATCGCTAACCTCTGGGCACCTGAAGCGTGTAAGTGTTTGGTGTAACAGTATGGATCGGACCACCGGGGTAGCAGGTGGTCCAATAAGTAGAAACAGACTCTACTGCAGTCAGGGACTCCAGAAGGGAGCAGACCTTGACTGGTATGCAGCAGTGCCCCCTCTGAGAAGCAGGGGACCCCTGCAGGAGGACTGAGTACCCAAGGGGTGGGTGACAGTCAGACAGGTCAGGCAGGCCGAGTCGACAACACACAGACAGATAAAGTACAAAGACAGAAGGCTGATTCGGTATCCAAGGCAAGCAGGGTCTGGCAACGGAATATCAGAAGTGCAAGGTACCGAATCAGAGATCATAAGAATAGTCAGGAAAGCAAAGTCATAACAGATATCAAACAATGCCTAGTCTGGGTGTGAGGTCCGTGGTCTCTACACCCTGGAACTAGTCTGAAGTATAACAGAATGATAACACAAGTTCCCTAGTCTGGGTGTGAGGTCCGTGGTCTCTACACCCTGGAACTAGTCTGAAGTATAACAGAATAACACAAGTTCCCTAGTCTGGGTGTGAGGTCCGTGGTCTCTACACCCTGGAACTGGTCTAATGAATAACACAAATGATACACAGTAAACTGGCTAAGTGTGGATTCCCAGGTCCTCCTGGTTCCACCTAGGGATGGTCGGAAATGCCAATTTCCGATTCCGCGGTAAATCCGCATTCCGACATTGCCAAATACCGATTTCGCTTTCCGCTACCAATTTCCGCATTCCAATGCGGAATTTCCGCCGGAAATCGCGGAAATTCCGCCCGACTTTAACATCGATTTTCTCAAAAACTATAAGGTCTTTTTGAAAACTTTTTTTTGCATCTTGTTCAGGAGATCCTGCTTAATAAACCCTGACAATTTGGTGTTTCTAGGACTTACGGGGGCTTTGCTATTAACTGCTAAAGTCGGCCAATTTTTTACTGTAATTAAAATGCAGAAAATAGGCAGATGCGGGGATTTTTTGCATTTTACATTACAGTAAAAATCCGCCGACTTTAGCAGTTAATAGCAAATCCCCCTTAAGTCCTAGAAACACCAAATTTTCAGGGTTTATTAAGCAGAATCTCCTGAACAAGATGCAAAAAAAAGTTCTCAAAAAAACCTTATAGTTTTTGAGAAAATCGATGTTAAAGTCGGGCGGAATTTCCGCGATTTCCGGCGGAAATCCGCCTAACACACTTGCATTACCGATTTCCGCATTCCGATGCGGAAATGCAATTTCCGATCGGAATTTCGGAAATTGCATTTCCGTGGAATCCGAATGAGCATCCCTAGTTCCACCACACTGAAGGATCTGACTAAGGTCTGAGTGCTAAGACATAGGTATTCGCAACGCCAGACAACCAGCAACTGAACAGCAAGAGATATATATAGTGAAGCGCTCCTCAGCGCCACCCAGCTCCCATCAACCAATCATCTGCTGAGCTGGGGTCAGCTGACCGTCCCGATCAGCTTACCCTTCTCCTATTGGCATAAAGAGCCTGTCTTGCGGCGCGCGCGTAGCTCTCCATCTGTGTGCACTACTAGGTCCAGATAACCCAGACGCATGTTGCTGTGAGGAAACCGCCGCCTCACTGTCAGCACAAGCGGCGGCTTCTCCGCAATCCTTCACAGTCAAGCATTTATTTGTTACAATGTTGATGATTAAAATCTTAGCCCATTAGAATATTGTGAAAATGTTCAATATTCTAGGCTCAAAGTGTCAAGACTCTAATCAGCTCATTAATCCAAAACACCTGCAAAGGGTTCCTGTTTCATAGATTAGTTTCGCCTTTTAAGTTAAATTACTGAAATAAATGGACTTTTGCTCAATATTCTAATTGTTCGAGTTTCACCTGTAGATATAGGAAGTGGTCCTGATGCTTAAACCAGGAAAATTACCATAAAAGTGGGTATCCTGAACGCTGAAATTACTACATTATACTATATGTCACTATAGAGCCTTTAGTGCCTTTTTAAAGGATACCACAACAGAAAAAAAGAAAGGTGCGGTGGCTAGGGAGGGAAAATTAGATACTTACTGCCTCTCTGTAATAGATAGTGGAGATACCGCCGCAGAGACAAGCGGCATGGCGGCTATCTTCGCGTATCAGCCTGCGACCTCTGCCGCGCGGTTACATGCTGAGACTTTGCCTGGTCCTTCTATTGCTCACAGGTTAAGGGCTACGCGTGCGCGAGCCGAGCGACAGGACCTTTATGCATCTAGGAGGGGAGTCAGCTGACCCGCAGTCAGCTGATTCCAGCCAGCGGCCGGATTGGCTGAGTGACTGGGGTGGCGCTGTGGAGCATGGTTGGGTATATATAGGACAGGCCTGTCAGTAGCTCCTCGTCTGCTGTTGCAAATGCTAGCGTGTTAGCGCTCAGACCCTAGTCAGATCCCAAAGTGTGCTAGAACCGGCCGGAGATGGGGATCCACACTTAGCCAGATTCTGTTGATAGCTTAAAGTACTAATTGCATTGTTTATTTGTTATGACTTTCTGCTTACTCTGACTATCCTCCTGTTTGTCGATTCTGTACCTCAGCCAAAAATAGGATGATCTGTACCTCAGCCATCTGATTCACGTTGCCGACCCTGCTTGTTATTGACACTGAATCAGTCTTCCGTTTCTGTACTGTACCTGTCCGCTCGTTGCCTACTCTGCCTGTCTGACCTCGCTACCCGCACCAGTGGGCCTAGCCACTGGTGAGGGAAATTACTGTCTGTATCATCTACTCCTAGGCTGCAGTACTGTCTGTATCATCCACTCCTAGGCTGCAGTACTGTCTGTATCATCCACACCTAGACTACAGTACCGTCTTTATTACCAACTCCTAGGCTGCAGTACTGTCTGTATCATCTACTCCTAGGCTGCAGTACTGTCTGTATTGCCTACACTTAGGCTGCAGTACCTTCTGTATCAACTACGCCTAGGCTGCAATACAGTTCGTATCACCTGTTCCACAGGGGATCGTTAGTGCAGTACTAATTGTATTACTCCTCTTTGTGCTGTGCACCAAACACTACTAGGCTGCAGTACTACCTGAATCACCTGCTCCACAGGTGATCAGTTGTTCAGCTCTGGTTGTATTATCTTCTACTTGCGTTGGTGCTTCCAACACTCTTGGCTGCAGCACGGTCTGACTCACCTGCCCAATAGTGAGCACCGGCTGCAGTACTGTCAGGGTCATCCGCTCCTCGGGTTAATCCGCTCATCCTAATTACTGTTACACCAAACACTATCTCACATTGGTAGTCTTGTATCTGGCTATACTAGCATTATTGGTGATTCTGCAGATCACCAATAATCAGAAAATCTGTTAGCTGACACCAATCGTTACACTCTCTTGTTGCCCGCAGTCAGCCGCCTGTTTTCTCCAATAGATGCCGGTGTCCGGACCTCTCTCCTGACCTCTGACCCGGACATACTGCGCCGCGTATGTCTGTTCTTCACCGCTTCTGCTGGCGTGTAATTTCGAAAGAAGCAAGTTCACTCCCCTGGCTCCTCCTTCATAGCGTCTTGCACTCCACGGAAGGAGGAGCCAGAGGAGTGAACTTGCTTCTGCCGAAATTATGCGCCGGCAGAAGCGGTGAAGAACGGACATACTGCACATGAGTGGTGCAGTATGTCCGGGTTAGAGGTCAGGAGATTTGCCCAGATTGGAGAAGACAGGCGGCTGACGGCGGGGAACAAGAGAATAAGTATCTAATTTTCCCTCCCTAGCCACCGGACCTTTCTTTTTTCAGTTATGGTATCCTTCAAAGGAGAACTGTAGTGAGTGGGATATGGAGGCAGTCATATTTATTTCCTCTTAAGCAATACCAGTTCTCTGGCAACCCTGCTGGTCTATTTGGCTGCAGTAGTGTCTGAGTCACACCAGAAACAAGCATGCAGCCAATTTTGTCATATCTGTCAAAATTGACAGAAACACCTGATCTGCTGCATGCTTGCTCGGGGCCTATGGCTGAAAGTATTAGAGGCAGAGGATTAGCAGGATAGCCAGACAACTGGTATTGCTTAAGAGGAGATAAATATGGCAGCCTCCATATACCTCTCACTACAGTTCTCCTTTAAGGTCCAAGAACGAAGATATTCCTAATGCTGAGAATGCACTATGGAACATTTCATCATCTCTCAGATCCACTCAATTTCCCTCCAATCAGACATTAGTCCGAGAACGCCTCCTGACATTTTAATTGAAACATTTGTTAGGAAACTTCTGCTGGTGGTGGACTGTCTCGTACTTTCTATCCCATGTACTTTGGTTACATTATTAATGGAGTGTGTATGCACTTACTTGTGTGTGATTCATGGCCTATCCGCGGGGAAATGATGGTGTTATTGCAAACTGTATTAATGGCATGAGGGACGGCCAGAGACTCGCTGTGATACGTCCCTGGATGGAGGTAAAGAGGGAAATGAAGTTTTATTTTACATTTTAGAGCATGCTGTCGTCATACATTAGGATGGCATTTATCGGGCTGTAAATAAAATCTATAAACGGTGGTCCTGCGTAAGCACCGGGAGACGCTCTCCCAGGTGACAGCTGTTCTGCCGGTACTGAATCCAAGCAGAGACCACGGAGAGCTGCAGCATTGCTCCTACAGCTGTTTAAGAAGACCTGAACTCTTGCACAATACAGAAGGAAACCAGAAAAATGCACCCTGTATGTATTTAGAGAGTTTAGCCTGTCTAAATCCCTCTCATCTGCGACTAAGCACAAGTTGTAATTTGATCTCTCCCCTATGTCACATGACTGCCACAGCAGATAAGGCAGCTCATTTGAAAGCAGAGGATGCTAACAATATGTCTGCTTAAAGGGGAACTGAAGAGAGAGGTATATGGAGGCTGTCATGTTTATTTCCTTTTAGACAATACCAGTTGCCTGGCAGCCCTGCTGATCCTCTGCCTCTAATACTATTAGCCATAGCCCCTGAACAAGCATGCAGCAGATCAGGTGTTTCAGTGGTTCAGACTTATAAGTCTGATCTGACAAGACTAGCTGCATGCTTGTTTCTGGTTTTAATCAGATACTACTGCAGAGAAATAGACCAGCAGGGCTGCCAGGCAACTGGTATTGATTAAAAGGAAATAAACATGACAGCCTCCATATACCTCTCTCTTCAGTTCCCCTTTAAATGAAAGCAGGAAGTAGAAACAGTAAAGAGGTACTGCTGGGTTTATATCAGCTGTAACAAAGAAATGTTTTTTCTTTAAAGGTTATTATGCTGTTGCTTATCTCTTACAGCAGAGAGGGAGTTCTGAGTTCAGGTCCGCTGTTTGCAAAGTAAATTTACTGCACATAAATTCCTGCTCTGGTGCTAGAGAGAGCTGCTGCAACTGGGCCCTTTATTTGTGGGGGTCCATGTGTGGGCAGAGGCTGTGGTACACTTTAAAGAAAACCTGTACTGAAAAAAAGTTCCCCTGGGGAGTGCTCACCTCAGTAGGGAGAAGCCTCCTGATCATATCGAGGCTTCCCCCGTCCTCCTGTGTCCCACGGCGGTCTCGCTGCAGCCCCCGGAACGCACAGGCGACAAATCCGACAGCCTGTGCAATATTAACCTTTTCAGGTTCCAGTGGGGGCGCTGTTGCTGCTCTTCTGACGGAGATAAGCGAAAATAGCCAATATCCGTCGGGTCCACTCTACTGCGCAGGCGCAGGGGATTGCGCCTGCGTAGTAGAGCGGCCCGACAGAGATCGGCTATTTTCGCCTATCTCCGTGGGAAGAGCGGATATTGCGCCTGCGCTGGAGCCAAAAGGTAAATATTAACATCGCCGCCGCTCCGGGAGGATTTTCTCAGCCGCCCTGGGACCGAGGAGGACAGGAGAAGCCTCAATAGGATCCGGAGGCTTCCCCCACCCGAGGGGAGTACCCCCCAGGGGAGTTTTTTTAATTACAGATTTTCTTTAATATTTACTGTGTTTCACGTTCTGTGTACTTATTTAATACAGGCACTGGAGGTGGAGATTTAGAGCCCCTTGTCTGTGGATTGGACAATAGCTTTGGGGAAAGGGGGAGGTTGTATAGCCCCTCTCTTCCAGAGGCCTCCCACATCATGGACCATTTGGGCTGGTATAGCTCAGGCTGAGGAGCCCCATGCAGCCTAGACTCTGAATTCTGGCTACCAGCCTGCATGGGTGACACAAGGGGATAAAGAGGCTTGAGAGGGGGACCCTACGCTGTTTTTTCCCTTAAAATTTATAAAATGTGGATATTGATCTCAGTATATATTAAAGTGTACCATAGCAAAATGTCATTTTACTAAGTTTAATCGGTTTGGGACTGCGGCCGGTATGTAATCTATGCCGCATCTGTGGCTCTCTAGTTCTTATGCGGCATAGATTCTATGCCGTAGCTTTCCGCGGTGCCCATTCTCAGCTGTGATGTGACAGCTTAGCTTCCTCCTATCTGTAAGGTGCCAATTTCGGTAAGGAGTCAATTATTTAAAGATACACTGAACCGAAAAAAAAATTATGATATAATGAGTTGGTTGTGTAGTATGGATAATTACTAGAGCATTAGTAGCAAAGAAAATATTCTCATATTTTTATTTTCAGTTATATAGTGTTTTTTTTTTTTATAACATTGCATCATTCTCTAATACTTGCAGTTTACACACTACTCAGCATTCTAAATGATTTTACAGAGCAGCAGCAGTGAACTATTGGCCTGTCTGGAGAGAAAAATAAAATACCGTGACTGACAGTTGAGATAACATGCTTCAGAAGACAGAGCTCTCTGGGACTTTGAAAGTCGTGGAGCTCAATGGCTCTTTTGCATAGATAACAAATGGAGTTTCTTAACTCTTCCTGTACTGGAAACAATATTAGACTTATGCCTCTGCTCCTAATGTTTTATGTCTTAGCTGTACTACACATACAAATCATTATATCATAAAAAAATGTTCGCTTCAGTGTCTCTTTAAGAATTCATTGGAAAATTTAGCATTATGATTTTGAACCATAATTGCAAGTTTTGATGCAGAATTACGATTATGCAAAATTCAAGCTCAACACTAATAGTCTCAGCTGCAGTTTGCCTCCTTGTATTACAATGGCATTGGTGTCAGTAGTAAAGATGAGCTACAATTTTCACAGTAGTAATCTCGCAGCGAAAATCGCAATCAATATGTGAGATGGTAATATGGAAATTCTAACTATATCAAAGTTAACTTTGCACATAATCATAATTATAATGCCAAATTTTGAAATGACTAGTATTTAATTTGATTGCTGCAGATCGATATATATAAGTAGGGGTGGGACGACGAATCCGGCGAATCCACGAATCCCTCGAATATTAGGAAATATTCGAGATTCGTGGATTCGAATCCCGACGCCATTTTCCACTATACGAATCCGCCGAATCCCGACGCCGCATCGCCGCGCATCCGCCGCTCGCACTCGTCCTCCTCCGACCTCCTCCGACCCCCCCGCGCCTCCTCCGCTCGCCCCCCCTGCCCGCATCCACTCACCTATCCATAGCGGAGCGCAGAGCGGCAGACCTCTCGCCGACTTCCTGGTTCCCCCTAGTGACCGGCTCTTACAATGACGTCATTAGTAAGAGCCGGTCCGGCCACTAGAGGGAACAGGGAAGTAACGAAGAGGTCTGCCGCTCTGCGCTCCACGGGAAAGGTGAGTAGATTATGCAGGGGTGAGCGGAGGAGGCACGAGGGACGGAGGAGGCACGGGGGACGGAGGGGGCCGTGGGGGGGTTCTATCTACCTACCTACCTACCACTATCCCTACCTACCTACAGGCCGCTATACCTACCTACCTACAGGCCCCTATACCTACCTAAAGGCCCCCTATACGCACCTACCTGCCTACCTAAAGGCCCCTATACCTACCTAAAGGCCCCTATACCTACCTACCTAAAGGCCCCTATACCTACCTACCTACCAACTTCCTACCTAATGGCCCCTATACCTACCTACCTACAGGCCACTATACCTACCTACAGGCCTCAATACCTACCTACCCACCTACCTACAGGCCCCCTATACATACCTACCTACCTAAAGGCACCTATACCTACCTACCTACTGGACACTATACCTACCTACAGGCAACTATACCTACCTACAGGCCACTATACCTACCTACCTACCGGCCACTATCCTTACCTACCTACAGGCTGCTATACCTACCTACCTACCTACCTACCTACAGGCTGCTATACCTACCTACCTACCTACAGGCCACTATACCTACCTACCTACCTACCGGCCACTATCCTTACCTACCTACAGGCTGCTATACCTACCTACCTACCTACCTACAGGCCGCTATACCCACCTACCTAAAGGCCCCTTATACCTACCTAAAGGCCCCCTATACGTACCTACCTACCTACCTAAAGGCCCCTATACCTACCTACCTACCTACCTAAAGGCCCCTATACCTACCTACAGGCCACTATACCTACCTACAGGCCTCAATACCTACCTACCTACCTACAGGCCCCCTATACGTACCTACCTACCTAAAAGCACCTATACCTGCCTACCTACATACTTACCTATACTTAAGGCCCTATACCCTGCTACCTATACTGAAGGTCCCTTTACCTACCTACCTACCTAAAGGCCCCTATACCTACCTACCTACATACCTACCTACCTATACTTAAGGCCCTATACCCTGCTACCTATACTGAAGGTCCCTTTACCTACCTACCTACACTGAAGGCACATGTACCTTACTACCTATACTGAAGGCCCCTATACCTAGCTACCTACCTATACTGAAGGCACATATACCCTGCTACCTATACTGAAGGCACATATACCCTGCTACCTATACTGAAGGCCCCTATACCTAGTTACCTACCAATACTGAAAGCACATGTACTGTGCTATCTATACTGAAGGCCCCTATACCTTGCTACCGATACTGAAGGCACATGTACCCTGCTACCTATACTGAAGGCCCATATACCCTGCTACCTATACTGAAGGCCCATATACCCTGCTACCTATACTGAAGGCCCATATACCCTGCTACCTATACTGAAGGCCCATATACCCTGCTACCTATACTGAAGGCCCATATACCCTGCTACCTACACTGAAGGCCCATATACCCTGCTACCTATACTGAAGGCCCATATACCCTGCTACCTATACTGAAGGCCCATATACCCTGCTACCTATACTGAAGGCCCATATACCCTGCTACCTATACTGAAGGCCCATAAACCCTGCTACCTATACTGAAGGCCCCTATACCTTGCTACCTATACTGAAAGCTACCAATATTGAAGGCACCCATACCTAGCTAGCTATACTGAAGGCACCTTTACCTCGCTACCTATGCCTGGGTACCTATACTGCGGGCAACTATTCCATGGATCGCACAATTTTTATGTGCAGGATTCGTTAGATTCGGGATTCGAAAGGTTCGAGATATTCGAGAACCTTTTTAGATTCGGATCCGGATTCGGATTCGAAGAAATTGTGGATTCGTCCCATCCCTATATATAAGCAATCATATTATTGATTTCCTATAATGCCTTTTGTCGATAAGCACAGCAAAAATTTTCTTTATTTGTTTTGGCCATTGGGATTGCATTGCAATGTATTTTGAAATGCTAGTGGGCTGTTTCAATTACAAATCAGGATTGATGATTCTGTTGGATTGAAAAAAAAAAAATTTTATTTAAAGGGAAGGTCCGAGGAAAAAAAATATCAAGATCTACTTACCCAAGGCTTCCTCCAGCCCATGGGAGCCGATCGGTCCCTCGCCGCAGCTCTGAAGTCCCGGGGTCCCCTCCGTAGCAGATGCCGACCTTGCCAGGTCAGCATGTCCTGCACCTGCGCGAGTACACTCACATTCGAGCTCACGCGGAGCGGAGCATTCTGTGTAGGCACAGAATTGCTGTGCCTGTGCAGAACGCACACACCCACTGATTCGTGACCTTGAGCGGTGCGGCAGGACACTTGCGCAGGTGCAGTAGAATCTGACCTGACGAGGTCGGCATCTGCAATGGAGGGGGCCCCATGATACCAGAGCTGCGGCGAGGGACATATCAACTGCCAGGGGCTGGAGGAAGCCCCGGGTAAGTAGATCTTGATTTTTTATTTTCCTTGGATGTGTCCTTTAATCGTTCATTTAAAACTGTATTGGTAGTGGGCACCTTGAAGAGGACCATTAACCTAGAATTAAACTTTATCACAATCAGTAGTCGATACCCCTTTCTCACATGAAATTTTTACCTTTTCTCAAAAAGTGCATCAGGGTGATCTGTGTGGCTGATATTGTGGTGAAACCCCACCCACAGTGTGATGTCACGCTGTTTCCAACTGCCTAGCAAGCAGCATCTCACTCTGTGCATATTGTTAGTGGGTGTGTTTACTGCCTGTTTTTTCTTTCCCAGCTGTAAAGATGCTGACCTACAGGCTCACAGAAGATTCAACAACTTGAACAAATAACACAGTGATTATCAATCATTTCTTGATCTACCTTCGACTTTTTAATTTCTTGATTTAATGTTTTCCCTACTTCAGGGATGTCAAGGGCCTTCGAGGGCCGAGGTCCTCACACATTTTTGACACAGCTCAATTTAATTGATGGGTCTAAATCAGGAAAGGTGTGGTCCATCAGGTAGAACACATTCCTCTCTTTCTCAGTCCATCCTAAACCCTGGCATGGATCCGGCCCTCCATGCCTGGATTTCGACACCTTTGCCCTGCTACTATCTTTCTGTAAAGTTGCACTTTAAAGTAAACCCAAATAGGAGAAAAAATTGAGTTTAACTAACCTGGGGCATCTACCAGCCCCCTACATCCACTCTGTGCCTGCGTCATCCCCGAGGGATCCTCCAGTCCGGAGGTCCTCCAGTCCCCGGACCATGCACCTTCTGATCATGCTCCAGTTTATGGGAGCACTCGGCGCATGGGCAGTAGAGGGAAAGCTCTACTGCGCATGCACAGAACACTCCCAGCAACGGGAAATCTCTACTGTGTCTCCCAGGAACGGGAGAGTGATCGAAGACTAGCAGTCACACACGTGCAGTGGCAGTCGACTTGACTAGTTGCTTGGCCGAAAGAATCCCTTGGTGACGGCGTGGGCACAAGGCAGATGCAGTAATAATAAGTTAAACTCGTTTTTTTTTCTGGTTAAGGTTCCCTTTAAGGCATGCACAGGTCTATACAGAGCATAAAATGTGTATATAGTTTATGCACGGCTATGTTTGGTGAGCAGATTGAAGCAGTAACTACATTTGTGTAATAGTTAATACCTTAAATCTTACCGAGAATAATAGAGGATGATGGATCTTTTCCACTGGCGTCAGGATTCTTGGGCCGTATTAATTTCACCTTGCTTCAATATTTATATAAAATGTTCCTCACTTTATTTATTTGCAAGGCCTATAAGTCTTGGGACAGAGTTAAAAGGTACCTCTCATATTTCCAGAATCCTTTCTATTATTGTGACCTTAATTTACGAAGCGCCAAAGGTAATATCCAAAGTGCGGTAATGATAGCCTACACAAAGGAGGAACTGAGGCCCAACTCTGGGCCACGTTTTTTGGTCCTTAGCAGCCAATCAGAGGCAGAGTTGTTTTTTGGTGGAGTAGACAGGCACTTCTTGATTAGCCGATGTCAGATAAATCATGTTTGAAGTACTTAGGAGCCTCTAAAACACTGAAAACTGCCAGCAAAAAAAAAAATCAGTGCATTGGGGATTGACATTATTGCTTATAGGGATGCCCTGTAAGACTTGGTGATATAATTAGAGGAGTACGCGTGTATGCCCAGGCTAGAGGTCTCACTCTTCACCTAGCTATCCCTGCCTGAAACACACTAACTGACACCTATACCATCCCTGCCTGGCACACCACTAGCTGGCCCTAATTAGGACTTAAAGAGAAACTCCAACAAAGAATTGAACTTCATCCCAATCAGTAGCTGATACCCCTTTTACATGAGAAATCTATTCATTTTTACAAACAGACCATCAGGGGGCGCTGTATGACTGATATTGTGGTGAAACCCCTCCCACAAGAAGCTCTGAGTACCGAGGTACTTCTGGCAGTTTCCTGTCTGTGAACCCTGTTACATTGTGGGAAATAGCTGTTTACAGCTGTTTCCAACTGCCAAAACAGCAAGAAGCAGTTACATCACCTGCCAACAGTAAAAATGTCACCATGTAATAAATGTCAGAATTTAAATCAGGGATTTAAAAGATTTTACAATGGGTAAACACTGACTAAATCATTTATACATAATTATTGTAAAAATGAAGCACTTTTTTTATTACATTATTTTCACTGGAGTTTCTCTTTAAGCGAGTAAGGCATACAAGCTGACAGAGAAGGCAGATACACCATCAGAGGCCGCTACTAAGGCTAGTAACACAGTTCCGCAGTATCACATACACAGTTCAGGCAGAGCAATCCAAGTATATAATCTTCATGCAAAACGATTCAACAGCAATAGCAATATGAAACAGTTCCAGCAGACTTCAATGCAGGACAGCAAAAGATGATAATGGATGTAAGTATGACACAGTTCCTTAAGTCTGAATGCAAGATTATGTGAACAGTTAACAGAAGTCCCAGATGATATATGACAAGTTATGTGAGAGTATATGCACACTGTTAACTGACTGGTAAGGAGAGTAGACCTTATACTTATCGTCCATAGTTAGTGGCATACAGGAATTATCCAATAACAGTCCAAGTTCAGTCCAGGTGGCAGGCAAGGAATGTCCAGGATTTAGCAAAGGTTGATCCAGGCAGCAAACAAGGGAAGTCCAGTAACTAGCAGAGGTCGGTCCAGACAGCAAGCGAAGGGTTATTCAGGAATCAAGCAGAGGTTAAACACAACAGAGTAGTCAAATACAATCCGAGGTCGAAGTCCAGAATATCAAACAATGATCAGAGTGTGCTCCCAGCAACTAGCCAAAGCTATGCTTATCACGGGCGATGACTGGGAGCACTCTGCACATTTAAATATCAATCATTCTCCAATCAGTGGTCGGCCACCTTCGGCACAACCAATCACACAGCAAGACCCTGTCAGGAAGAGATCAGCTGACCCCGCTCCAATCAGCTGAGCGGGTCAGCTGACAATTGTTTACTTTTGTGGAGGGCGTACTGCGAATACACCCTCCGCCGATCAGCTTGTGCAGACTGTGAGTCACCGGCAGCGGGGAACAAGCACCGAAACACGGAAGTGACAGAGTCTTCCCCGGTCTCGGCGGCACTTTCACTGTTAACAGGTACATTCCTTATATGCCCATTTGCCCATTTCCAGTTCCGTGGAAGTTCCATTTTCTGCCAATGCCTATTTTCTTTTTTCCAATATCCAATTTTCCCTTTTTTAAGATTTTGTTTTCGGATTTTTGTTTTTCTGATTTCCGTTTTTCTGATTTTCCAATTTCCAAGGAATATTTTATTTGTCATTATTTTGCACTAGAGATTGCAAAAAAAAATTACAAAAAAAGTGTGGAAATCGGAAAATTGGAAAACATGTAATCTTTTAATTGGTCTAAAATTTCCGTGGTAAACCAATTTTTGCGGAACAATTCTGCATTCTCTGATTGGTCCGATGCATCCGAGTTCTGTAATTGGGCTAAAATTACTGAGTTGCAGTAAACCGAATTTCTCTGGAATTCTGTTTTTGAATTTCTGTTTACTGAATTACGATCAGAAACGTGGAAAATTCTGCGGAATCTGAATGATCATCCCTAATTGCTTATGTTTATCTGTCACTAGTTCTCGGTCTATACATTCACTGACCTGTCCATTGCACCATAGTCTCAAATTTCATTACGATCTATGGTAGTGCTGAATAGCACCTGTCGCCCACGTACCCAGAATCCCTGCTTCACCCTAAAATACCTCCTGTCCTAATGTAAACAGCCCCATCTCCTTTAAAAATATGCCCCTTCCTAAAGGTGGCCACTAACGTTCCAATTTCTAGCCAAAAATTGTTTGAGCGATCTGATAATTCTAATCAGAAGTGAAATCATTCACTACAACTAGTGTTGGGCGAACAGTGTTCGCCACTGTTCGGGTTCTGCAGAACATCACCCTGTTCGGGTGATGTTCGAGTTCGGCCGAACACCTCATGGTGTTCGGCCTTTTTAGTTCGGGTTCGCCCAAACAGCTCAATGCCCAGCCGAACAGGCCGAACAGGCCGAACAGGGCCCCTGTTCGGCCGAACAGGGCCCTGTTCGGCCGAATACTGCCCCCCTATGGGGTCGCAGGCATAAGGGGGGAGCATGCCTCGGTCGCGGGGGGGTCGGAAATTCCCCCCACCCCCTCCGCTAGCGCTCCCCCCTCTGCCCGCTTCCCCAGACAAAAAATGTCCGTAAAGTTCAATAGTACCTTCAGTGGCTGGCCTGGCTGGCACTGTGGTGTGTTGTGAGTGAGGAGGAGGAGGAGTCCGAGTAGGACGCATTGAGGCCTTTCTCTGACCTCACGTCCTCTACGTGATGACGCATACGAGGGTACGCGTCACGCGTACCCTCGTATGCAGAGGACGTGAGGTCAGAGAAAGGGCGGAAGTACCACAAGGGTACTACCGCTGAACCGCCCGCTGCCCGGCCTCAACGCGTCCTACTCGGACTCCTCCTCACTCACAACACACCACAGTGCCAGCCAGGCCAGCCACTGAAGGTACTATTGAACTTTACGGAAAATTTTTGTATGGGAAAGCGGGCAGAGGGGGGAGCGCTAGCAGAGGGGGTGGGGGGAATTTCCGACCCCCCCGCGACCGGGGCATGCTCCCCCCTTATGCCTGCGACCCCATAGGGCCCCCAAAAGCGGGATGTTCGGGGAGTTCGGGGTTCGGGCCGAACATGCCGAACATCTGGCCCATGTTCGGCGAACGGACCCGAACCCGAACATCCAGGTGTTCGCCCAACACTAACTACAACACAGGTGTGGAACTCCAGGCCTGGAGGGCCGGATCCATGCCAGTGTTTAGGATGGACTGAGAAAGAGGAATGTGTTCTACCTGATGGACCACACCTTTTCTGATTCAGACCCATCAATTAGTTTGAGCTGTGTCAAAAATGAATGAGGACCTCGGCCCTCGGAGGACCAGTTTGACGTCCCTGCACTACACCATCAATGAACCAATCTTTGCTTCCTATCCATCACAACCAACAAGAAAATCCAAATTTGGGTTCGAAAAAAATCCAATCGGACGACTGTTTTTATAGTTGTTCGTAATCGATTGTGCTCATCAACGAAGACCAATCCGATCAAAATTTCTGATCGCTCGAAGATTTTTTGCTAGAAATTGGACTGTTAGTGGCCACCTTAACAGATAAAATCTATTCTCCACTCATGTCTTAGTAATCCCACCTCTCAGCACATAACTCTAACCTCCTCCCTACCCCAAAAGTAGAAGGGAAAAAAAACTTCTAATCCTATGAAGAAGTCCAGAGAGGTTGTGCCGAAACCATTTGGTGCAAAAACAAAATGGGAGGAGTTTACATGATTGCTGTGTAATTCCGGTAATAGCTGAATCAGCGCTGAACATAGATTCTTTGTGCCATTCACATGAATGAAGCATCACTGGTTGTAGACGATTCCTGCAATAAAGCACCTGAACACCCAATATAACTTCTCTGCACCAGACCTTCCTTGTCAGAGCAGTGACCACAAACAGAAAAAATGCTGAAGCCACCCATGAAAGCGGACCTGAACTCAGAACTTCCTCTCTCCTCTAAAAGATAAGCAACAGCATAATAATCTTAAAAGAGAAACATTTATTTGCTACAGCTGATACAAATCCTACAATAAATCTGCAGTGTGTCTACTTCATGCTCTTATAGAAGCAGACATTAACCTCCCTGGTTGTAAGCCGGACAAAGTGTGGGCATAGCCGCCGCAGGGATTCACATCACCCCGGGAGGATTTTTTCAAATAAAATGTGTTACATATTGTTAAGCTAGCACTAGGCTAGCTAACTATGTTGCCCAAGTCCCTCCGGTCCCCTCCGATTTCCGCCGGTATATGTAACCCCCAGGGATCCCGCGATGCCGCAGCCTCCCAATCAGCACCCGGCTTCACTATGGGGAGGATCGGAACTGCGCATGACGTCATGTCCGATCATCGCCATAGCGACGCGACGAGCGATGCTAATTGGGAAGCTGCGGCTCTCGTGGGATTGCGGACGGGTAAATATAGCCGGCGGTGATCGTGGGGGTCAGAGAGGTGCTGGGGACTTGGGCCACATAGTTAGCTAGCCTAGTGCTAGCTAACATAAAAAAAAAACAAAAACATTTAATTAAAAAAATCCCTCCCGCGGACGCAGCCACTTAAACTGCGCACCGCCAGGGAGGTTAATAAAGTAGCTGCTCTGTGGTGGCAGCCAGCTAACAAAGCTGAGAGATCAGATTACAGTTGTAATTGAGCACAGATGAGGGAGAATGAAGGCCTTGTTCACATTACAAATCGTGGGATCGGTTGAAAAGGGCGCCCGAGCTGCCTGTATGAAAAGGGCGCCGCCATAGACATCAATGTTATTTCTGGAAATATGGGCTACAAGGTGTAGAAAAGGGCGCCTGAGTTTTGATATAGGCTACAAGTGGGCTCCCCTTTGTAGCCCATATTTTTTCGGCTACAAGGTTTTCAGCTACAAGCGGGCTCCCCTTTGTAGCCCATATTTTTTTCGGCTACAGTAGGGTGCCCCTCTGTAGCCCATATTATTGACTTTTTTTTGTAGCCGAAGTTTTTATATGGGCTACAAGCACTGTAAGCCGAATTATTTCATTCCCCCACTATCCATGGCGGCCTGGAGGGGGAATAGTAATTAACACATCCCGGAGTTTTTTTCTAGCCGAAGTTTGTATATGGGCTACAAGCGCTGGAAGCCGAATTATTTCATTCCCCCACTATCCATGGCGGCCTGGAGGGGGAATAGTAATTAGCACATCCCGCAGTTTTTTTGTAGCCGAAGTTTTTATATGGGCTACACCAGGCGCCTTGTTTTTTTTGTAGCCGAAGTTTTTATATGGGCTACACCAAGCGTCTTTTTGTAGCCGAAGTTTACATGGGCTACACCAGGCGCCTTTTTTGTAGCCGAAGTTGGTATATATATGGGCTCCACCAGGCGCCCTTTTTTACCGGCGCCCTTTTCATGTAGACCCCAAATCGCTAGTGCAATCGCAAGCCCTGAGCGATTTGTTGAGCGATTTTAAAAGCAATTTCCCCTGTGCTTTGCCATTAGAAAAGCACTTTTGCTTAGCGATTAATTTTGACATTTCCTGGCGTCAGTCAGGAAGTGAACTCTTGTACCCGGAAATGATTGATTGATTAATTCACTAAACTGTGATAACTCATATCACGGCCATTGTCGCGCGCAATTGCAAATTTTCGCACAATCATTCGCGATTGAGTAACGATAATTCACGATCGCGTGCAAATGCAAAAACGTGCATGAAAACGTCCTTTATATGAGTTATTTATTCATTAATGTAAATCAGGAAAATCACAATTCAAAGTGCTTTTTCAAGATTTCCCTACACTTTCTATTGAACACAAATGCTCAGAAACTGGTACAGGAGCCGCATTTGCGATTCAATAGAAAGCGGAGCGCTCATATATGAACACTCCCATAGGAAATCATTGCACAAGCGCTCTTAGAGCGATTTCCAAAATCACCAGCGCTTACAAAAATCTGCAAACGCTCATAGGGCTTGATTCGCAAAGCCGTGATAACTCTTATCACAGTTGCGCTAGCATTTTGCGCGCGCTATAACGCATGTAACAGTTTTCGCATGCAGTCGTGAATTTTCGCGCGCAAACGCAAAGTTTTGCAGGCAAACAGCAACGTTTTTGCACAAAACGCGATCGTTTTCACATGAAAATTTGCGTTTGCGCATGAAAACCATTACGCGCTTTATAGAGTGCGCAAAACGCTTGCGCGACCGTGATTAAGACCCACCGAGCCCCCCTGCAGAAATTTTAAGCAGGCCTCCTGCCCCCCTGCCCCCCCCGGACCCGCTCAGGGCTGTTTTGCGGGGCTGGAGGGGTAAGCTATGGCCCCTCCTCCCTCACCTCGGGCTCTCCTCTCTGCGCTCCCCTCCAGCTTCAATAACCATATGTGTGCAGCGGCAGCCGGCAGCTACATACCTTAATGTCTGACGCGACTTACTGTTTATACAGGCAGTCACATCAGAGGCTAGAGAGAGAAGCGTCCACGCTGGAGCGCACGGAAGGTATGTAGCTGCCGCTGCACACATATGGTTATTGAAGCTGGAGGGGAGCGCAGAGGGGAGAGCCCGAGGTGAGGGAGGGGGGGCCATAGCTTTCCCCTCATGCTGCGACCCCTCCAGCCCCCCAAAACGGCCCTGGGAGCCCCCCGGGCGCATGGGCTGCAGCCCCTATTGTTACGCCCGTGATTGTGGGAAATAACAGCTTTTTCCAACTGCCAAGCAAGCAGCTCCCTGTGTACATCTACTTCAGACAGTGGTGGGGAACGAGCAAGCGGGACGCGTATGTGTGCGCATTACGGGGGTAGAGGCTGTGACCTAGCGCCTATTTTTTAACGGGCAGGCCATTTTACTAGTTAATAACAAATAAACATATTAACAAGCAGTTATGAAATCCCTTTTACCTGCTACAGACGAGCACATGAAGCTGAGATGATTTCAGTCTGCCACACAATGACAATTGTTCGGACGTCGTTGACGAAACACACAGAGATGTAATGAATTGGGGTTTTTTTGCAAGGACATGATGAGCTTTTGTTCGCCCTACAGTAGACAGCTGCCTTTAGCCTTGGAATGTTAATGCCGCATTTTATGAAAATCATTTGGAATTCCATAAATTACCAGCCGGAAGGTTGAAAAATATTCTTATTTTCAATTTCCTAAATACTACTGCTCACTTTGGCCTCATGCTAATATTGATGACCCTCTGCCTTGCAAACTGCACACCATGTGCTAGGTACACACCATACAATTTTATGTTAGATTTTCTGTTAGATTTACCTGCCAGATAGATACTTTCAAACATGTTGGAAATGATCTATCTACCATCTATCTGCCTAGCAATTAGGCATTGTTCTACTCAGCAGGAGATATGCACCAGAGATAATGACAGTCTCTACAGAAAATAATCTAACAGAAAATCTAACATAAGAATCTAACAGAAAATTGTATGGTGTGTACTAGGCATTAGAGTTTCAGTTTTATGTTTGCAACCTCTGCTGCTCCTATTGTTATGCCAAATGTTTAAACACCAATAAACAACCACCTTTGCATGACACTGACAAGTCAACCCAGAGCTGGGACAAGGTCCTGCAGCACATAAGGCCTAGACACCAAAGTGGGCCCCTCCATCCCTCTCACCCCAGCCGTCACACACTGATTCCTATTAGACTAAGAGGCGCCCCAGGGCCCCCAACACCTTCATCTCTAGTTGTCTGTCTTGCAGTCACTGCCATGCATACCCTTTCTTATTTATCTCTGCTTCAAACACAATAGTGGAATGATAGCTGAGTAAGTTTGGCACCCCCTCCTACACTGCGCCCAGTGGCTGGAGGCCTCTGCCTCAATCAATCACATTGCATAAAGGTGTCACTAATCTTCTTATGCCTGCCCCCGTCAGGCACGCGTGTTTTTTCGGTGCAGGGTGAAGCCGACAGATGGGTCACCCTGTTCCTGCACAAACTCCCGGTCCGTGTTAAATAGTATTCCCCCCGTGAGTTGTAGCAACTCGGGGTGGGACAAGTAATTCGGGCACTGGTGGTGTTACTTTAAAACACTATAGATTGTTAACCTATTTCTTACCCTGGGATTGAGAGTTACTGAAGTGCTGGTAAATAATGATGTATTTACTTGATTATCTCTTTTGTTTTCTGTATCAAATTTCTTTCACTTTTAACTGACGGCAAGTCTGGCCAAATCTGATGCCCCAGTGAACCGTGAGGAGAGGGGGAATTCCCTCGCACTATATCTGTTAACCCTGTGTGTGAGAAAGCTCTCAGCAGCTGCCTGTGTCTCTGAGCTGTCTGCAGGAGAGCAGAGGAAATGTAACTTGTTATAAACATTTGTAATTTTCTGTGAAACCTGACACCACAGCTTTTCACACCTTTTTTCGGAGAAAAATACTCTGTAGTCTGATATGCAAAAAACAACACTGGCTGTGCATTGAAGCAGACACCCCTTTTGCGAATGATTTGTTCCAATACAGCTAAATCCTACATACAATTAATTAAAGCTTTTGCCTTTGATATTTAACATAAAAAGTAGGAAAATGTTTACACAGCTTCTTAGACATTATTTGTGCATTGTCACTTTAGAACACTTGGGTATGGATAGCCTTCCTTTAAGTTGATCTGAGCGGCGCCCAGCTCAGCCACTCAGCGCTGGCGCAGAAATGATTGATGCAGCACTGTGCTGAGAATAGTGGTGTGTGTGTGTGTGGGGGGGGGGGGGGGGGGCAGAGGGCCAATGGTGCAGTGCAGGAGTGATGGTGGCCTCCCTGCCCCAATCAGCAGGGAGCGCAAAACCCACACACATTTTCGCATAGCGGAATATAGACGTAAAAAATTCCTGGGCATACATTGAATGAGCTCATCATCACTAGTCAAAGCAAAACTGTGAGGTTTTAAAAAGAGAAAGTTACATAGAAACCTACCTCGGGAGAGGGAAGCCTCCGGATCCTTCTCAGTAGCATAGACCCATTCGAGGTTTGGCGAAAAAACCCAAGCCCAGTCATGTCCACAGATCCAGGACAAGGTACTCCGGCTGAGAGACCAAAGTGCGCCCCTCCATCCCTCCCACCCCAGCTGTCACACACTGATTGCTATTAGACTAAGAGGCCCCTCCCCATCCCTCCCACCCCAGCTGTCACACACTGATTGCTATTAGACTAAGAGGCCCCTCCCCATCCCTCCCACCCCAGCCGTCACACACCGATTGCTATTAGACTAAGAGGCCCCTCCCCATCCCTCCCACCCCAGCTGTCACACACTGATTGCTATTACACTAAGAGGCTCCTCCCCCATCCCTCCCACCCCAGCTGTCACACACTGATTGCTATTAGACTAAGAGGCCCCTCCCCATCCCTCCCACCCCAGCTGTCACACACTGATTGCTATTACACTAAGAGGCTCCTCCCCCATCCCTCCCACCCCAGCTGTCACACACTGATTGCTATTACACTAAGAGGCTCCTCCCCCATCCCTCCCACCCCAGCTGTCACACACTGATTGCTATTAGACTAAGAGGCACCCCAAGCCCCCCCCCCCCAACACCTTAATCTCTAGTTATCTGGCAGTCACTGTCATGTATCCCTTTTTTTCTTACTTCTCTCTGCTTCAAACACAATAGAGGAATGATAGCTGAGTGAGTTGTGCGCCCCCTCTTACACTGCACCCTGAGGCTGGAGCCTCTCTCGCCTCTGCCTCGGCCCAGCCCTTTGTGTCCATGCTACTGTGCAATAGTGTTGGGCGAACAGTGTTCGCCACTGTTCGGGTTCTGCAGAACATCACCCTGTTCGGGTGATGTTCGAGTTCGGCCGAACACCTCATGGTGTTCGGCCTTTTAAGTTCGGGTTCGCCCCGAACTTCTGTATGCCCCCGAACAGGGCCGAACAGGGCCCCTGTTCGGGCGAACAGGGCCCTGTTCGGCCGAACAGGCCGCAATACGGCCCCCCTATGGGGTCGCAGGCATAAGGGGGGAGCATGCCCCGATCGCGGGGGGGGGTCGGAAATTCCCCCCACCCCCTCCGCTAGCGCTCCCCCCTCTGCCCGCTTCCCCATTCAAAAGTTTCAAGAAGTACCTGTATAGCGGATGGCCTGGCAGTGGGCGGCACTGTGGAGTGAGGAGGAGGAGGAGTCCGGAGAGTGACGAGTTGAGGGAGGCCGGGCAGCGGGCGTGAGGTCAGAGAAAGGGCGGAAGTTCCGCCCTTTCGCTGACCTCACGCCCGCTGCCCGGCCTCCCTCAACTCGTCACTCTCCGGACTCCTCCTCCTCCTCACTCCACAGTGCCGCCCACTGCCAGGCCATCCGCTATACAGGTACTTCTTGAAACTTTTGAATGGGGAAGCGGGCAGAGGGGGGAGCGCTAGCGGAGGGGGTGGGGGGAATTTCCGACCCCCCCCGCGATCGGGGCATGCTCCCCCCTTATGCCTGCGACCCCATAGGGCCCCCAAAATAGGGATGTTCGGGAAGTTCGGGGTTCGGCCCGAACATGCCGAACATCTCGGCCATGTTCGGCGAACTTTCCCGAACCCGAACATCCAGGTGTTCGCCCATCACTACTGTGCAAGTGGCAATGCGGCTCAGCGGTGTGGAAATTTTTTGTGTGTCTGCCTCAGATGAGAGCAATGCCATCTGTGCTCTCCGGATCAGTGAATAATGGCGCACAGCGCCTATGCATAAAAATGGCGCCGTATTAAAAAGATACGCTTATCGCTATTTATCGTTAGTACTGCTAAATAATGGCGCACAGGAAAAAAAAGAAGAAAAACGGCACACAGTAACGTTATTTATCAATAGTGGCACACACTAACGTTATTTATCAATAGTGGGACACACTAACGTTATTTATCAATAGTGGCACACACTAACGTTATTTATCAATAGTGCCATTAATTTGCCAAACAGCAGATGTTATTGCGCACAGTAATGTTATTTATCAATAGCGCCTTACATAAGCCAAACTGAAGACGTTATTTAACTGCAAAACGGTGAATGGATTTAATGTAACACTGTCAAGGTTAGGGTTAGGCACCACTGGGGGGGGGTCTTAGGGTTAGGCACCATCAAGGGGGTCTTAGGGTTAGGCACCACCAGGGGGGTCTTAGGGTTAGGCACCATCAGGGGGGTCTTAGGGTTAGGCACCACCAGGGGGGTCTTAGGGTTAGGCACCACCAGGTGGGTGGTTAGGGTTAGGCACTACCAGGGGGGTCTTAGGGTTAGGCACCACCAGGGAGGTGTTAGGGTGTTAGGGTTAGGCACCACCAGGGGGGTCTAAGGGTTAGGCACCACCAGGGGGGTGGTTAGGTTTAGGCACCACCAGGGGGGTCTTAGGGTTAGGCAACACCAAGGGGGTGTTAGGGTTAGGCACCACCAGGGGGGTGTTTAGGGTTAGACACCACCAGGGGGGTGGTTAGGGTTAGGCACCCCCAGGGGGGGTTTAGGGATAGGTACAGAGAGGGTTCTGTGTGTTAACGCTAAATAACGATAAGGCTTTAACACTAAATAACAATAAGGCTTTAACGTTAAATAACAATAAGGCTTTAACGTTAAATAGCGATAAGCAGCAAACAGATTAGCGGCAACACCGTGCGCCATTATTCGCAGGCGCCATTTTCAGATGGATCCGTGCTCTCTGCCACCGAAAATTAAACCGTGGAAAGACCACGACCCATGTAGGGACAACTACCTTACGAAGGCACATGATGACAAAGCACAAACTGCAATGGGATGACCACTTGAGGAAAAGCAGCACACAAAAGCAAAGCCACACACCGCAGTGGTAGATCCTAGGCCGCAATTTTTTCTCAAAAAGGGCGATACCTAAACTGTACCGTGATGTTGAATTTTTCTGGCTGCACTGCGGCTGCAACAACAAAACAAAAGGCATGTACATGTGCCCATCCCCCTTCATAATCATTACCTTGTCGCGGAGAAGGGGCTTGCGTATCACAATGAAGCAATGACCGCCGGCTATATGAGTGTCTCGGGGGTTGGCACACCAAAGATAATAAGGTTGTTGCTTCATTGTGGACAGACCAAATTCGATCAGCTAGACAATCACTTTTGTTCTGTCATTGAGCTACCTCAGCCTGGCGACCATATGGGCTTGAAAACCGCTATCGCCTGCACTCTCGCCATGGTGCTCACCAGTCCAGCACGGCCGTCACAACACAAATAGCTGTTTGCAGTGCGTTACACAGTGAGTTTTGTGTGTCAGTGTGAAGCAGTACTCTAATTACACTTCCTGATTGATGTATACACATGCAAGATGTTTGAGGCTTCTTGCACACCAAGACGTTGCATTAGGTGGCAAGTTAAGGTCGCATAACGTGCACCTAACACAACGTATGGTGCTGCAAGAGCCGACGGTAGAGTGAGCCGCGTTAGGCGGCTCGAGTCCTATAATGTCTCCCAGAGTGGCGCTGATTGGCCAGCGGGACCACGTGATGCGGAGCGAGACACTCCGCATCACGTGGTCCCGCCGGCCAATCAGCGCCCGCCAGTGCAGTGAATATTAAGTAGCCATGTGCGCGGCTACTGTAGCTGGCTCTCCCCGCCTCCTCTGCCCCCCACTGCGCATGTGCAAACAGTCTAACGCGGCTATAGCCGCTCCAACGCCGTAGCATGCTGCACTTTGCACAGAACGTGCAGCGTTACATGTAACGCAACGTGGGCTGTGTGAACAGCCCACTTGTGTTACATTGCTGTGCGTTGGGGGAGCGTTACAGGCGCACTAACGTGCGCCTGTAACGTCTTGGTGTGTAAGCAGCCTTAAAGCACTTTAGGCCTCCAATTTAGCATGCAATGTGATTTCTGCCCTTAAAACGCTGCTTTGCGTCAAATCCAGATTTTTTCCCTGGGACTTTTGGCATCTATCCCGCTCTACCATGCAAAAACTCAGATGTTAGACCCCTTGAAACATCTTTTCCATCACTTTTGTGGCCAGCGTAAATGTTTCTAGTTTTCAAAATTCGCCTCCCCATTGAAGTCTATTGCGGTTCGCGGAAGTTCGCAAGTTTGCGAACGTTTGCGGAGGTTCGCGAACCCGGTTTGCGAACCTAAAATCGGAGGTTCGGGCCATCTCTAGTCTCCATAGGGATGACAGATGATTTTCAAGTGTGACTGGTGATGCCGTTGTATGGCAGCTTCGGTTCTTGACTTTCAGACATTATCCCCCCCCATCCTTCCAGAACCTGTATGAGCCAAAACCAATTCCGCGTACAACCCCCATTTGTACTTGGAAAAATAAATTATTCTGATTCAGATTTTTCTTATTCTAATCATAATGCAAAATGTCGTAATTAATTTCCTAAGTAATTGTAATCATTCGTAATTTTGCATAATTTTCATGTAAATTTGTGCCAAATTCAGCAGTTAACAGAAAAGCCCCCATACAAGCTATTGCTGCCAAATTGCTACATATGTTAAGGAGAGTAGTGATTAGAAGTAAAAAAAAAAATTAAAGAAAGACCTTGCCGTTTTTGATAAAAATTTATTTTAAAAATGCAAAGAAAAGTGGTCTTAAAATGTAATTTTTCTGTGTTTAAAAACAATTTTTCATTGCATTTTTAAAATCGATTTTCTTGAAAACTACAAAATGTTTTTGAAAATGTGGGCGACAATAGCTTGTATGGGGGCACAAAATTACACAAAAAATTATGCGAAAGTTCATGTGAAATTATGAATGACTAGTTAAGTAGCCCGCCCATTACAAATCGGGCGCTAGGGCTGGAATGCAACCCCCTTTCCAAGGGCGCACACGCATGGCAGCACTCCCCGTCGCGCGCGTGAGGTGAGTTGTGCGGTGGTGCTTTTTTTCACAGGTCTTAAAAGGTCAGTACAAGCGTACTTTAAGTCTTCCATTGCAGGGCTGCCACTAGTGAGTAGGTGATGATTTTAGCCACCCTTGTAATGGGTGGGGGAGTTATGGGGGCTGCGCATGTTATTGGGTTCCTGAATAGAAGAATGTAGGAACTTGAGGAGGCATCAAAGTTTGGCTCAGGGAATCTTTGACCCATTGATTTGTATGGGTTTGGTTTTCTTAAGGTTAGAGACAGAGCGGATTGAAAAACTCAACCAAGTCATCAATATGCAATTAGGGATAAGCAAAAATGCTTCTGACAGTCTCATGAAAATTTCCTCTAACATTGGTGGTACCACGGACCAATTTTGCGAATTCCATAAGAATCAGTGGGACGAATTTAAAGGTTAACAGCAAAGCCCCTATACAAGCTAGAACCACCAACCTCTTACACCAGGTTTGTGTAAAAGTGTAGGTGGTTTTCCAAAAAGTGACAGTCAAAGTGACACTCGGAAAAGAGGAATTTTGTGTGATTGAAAGCGTACAGAAGGCAGCATAAACTTTAAAACATGGAAGTGGGAGCTGAGATTGAGAAACATTGGAGCTAGGTGTGAGCTCAGCCCACCAGCAGCAGTCTCTGCCGTCAAAACAAAAAGAAGACCACATTGCTAGCTGGCATCATCATGAACTGGATGACATCTGTAAGGAAAGCCACCCAGGTGTCTAGAAATAGCATATTGATATTAGGTACAAGGATGGAGGACCTGAGATAGAACATGGGTCAGGGACAGCAGTGGCAGTGTGTGGCCACTGGCCAGCTATCACCATGGAGACTGCATTGCTAGCTAGCAGCATAACTTCAATGCCACCCAGAAGTGGACATACAGGTTGTAGTGATGAGCACAGGCATAATTTAGTATCAGAATTTGCAATTTCGATGCCAAATCTTAATGCGAAATTTTGGGAAAAAAATTGTAATTAATAATTCATTTCATCTGTGACTGTAAGCACTGAACACATTAATCATTGCTATGAACGAAAGAAATTAAAAGTGAGCACAGGCAAGTTCTGAGTAGGCCTGGTACTACATGTACCCACGTTTATCTCATCATGTCACAGGTAAGCTTTAAAATGTCCATCATACTCATCTTACTAAATCAGGCTTTCTCAACCAGGGTTCCCTGGAACCCCAGGGTTCCATGAGTTCTGTGCAGGGGTTGCTTGGCATTTTTCATCATCCTGGGGGTTGGAAGCAGTATGATAGAGCACACACTATAATAGGGGGTACTGTAAAAAGCATTACATTCAGAATAATAATGAGAACATTAATAAAAAGCACTTGAATAAGGAGACATTATAATGATGGGCACTGTAATAGGGGGTAGTGACATTAACAGCCACGCCTACTTTTAAAGACCATGCTACCTGCAAAATAAATATTTAGGGGTGCCTTGACATCCAAAAAATTACTTGCAGGGTGTCTTTGAGATCCAAAAAGTATTTGCAAGGATCCTCCAGGATAAAAAGGTTGAGATAGGATGTACTAAATTATTTGGATGAACTCACAAGCCATATAATGCGCCAAAAAGCAATGACACACAAACAACAGTTTCATAACATCTAATTTACAAATTTCCTAGTCACCTCACAGATATGACAACGGCAAACACTGCAGATTTTTGCCACATAAAAGCTGCTTTGAAACAACTTTTTTTTAAAACATATTATTTTTTTTAGTTCATACACAACAATAGAGCTTTTTCTATTTTATGTATTTATTTTTTTATTTCTACCAATACCATTCTGTTGGCTGGTTATTATGTTTTATTCTTTGTTATAATTCAGAACTGTGGGAACTTCTGGCCTCTGACTTGTGAATCCTGGTCTAGCGATCATAAATAAAGATCACAATAAAGACCGTTAAGCGGGAGCAGATAGAAGAAAAAAAAGCAAAAGAAGACGAGATTTGTTTAGGAAGAGTTTAGGAAGGTTTAGACCTCAAACACATAAAGACTAAAGCCCTGGGTTTTCTTTGTGTAGAGACTAAAGAATGTTCAAGGACACGACGTGAAACAAAGAGAGTGTAAACGCCGGAATACCTTGATAGCGGGTTGCACCGCATTCTGAACATTCGGCTAGAACAATGAAACTTAAAGATGAGGATAATTATAAAGAAGGAGACCGCAATGTAAATTCCACCCAATGAAGCCAGTGGATTTCAAACAAAGCCTTTATTCTCTGTGCTAATTCTTTTCTTCGTTCCTCCTGTGTTGCCTCTCGTGCTTACCTTGATCTCCCAATGTCAGATACACTTGTACTTCGTGTGGGTGTTTGTCTTAGAGGAAGGACATTGTTTCTGCTTGTAATAAGAGGATCAGCCAATGATCCCCCTTCCCCAGAGGCCTTCGCTGGTCCCCCCCCCCCTTGTTTCTAATAATGAGCTTTTCTTTGCTAGAGCTGATGGAGGGGGAATTGTAAGAGCAGGCAAAGCCACACTTTATAAATGTTACGCAAATGTTGCCAGATGCATTCTGGACCTCTCTGGGTCAAAAACGGTATCTGTGAACAAAACTTTTGTCTGTCTTAGAGTGTTGTCAGACTGCCTCTTAGCCTATAGTACTATTATAATTACTATTATTATGTAGACTAGACATCTTTTGCAACACTTTACCGAGAACATTGTCATGTCACTGACTGTCCTCAGAGGAGCTCACAATCTAATCCTTACCATAGTCATAGTCTAATGTCCTACCATATTATTATTATTATTATTATTATATATTATCATTTCATATTATTATTTATATATATATATATATATATATATATATATATATATATATATATATATATATATATATATATATATATATATATATATATATTGTGGGCAGCATGGTGGCGTAGTGGTTAACGCTCTTGCCTTGCAGCGCTGGGTCCCTGGTTCGAATCCCAGCCAGGTCAACAACATCTGCAAGGAGTTTGTATGTTCTCCCCATGTCTGAGTGGGTTTCCTCTGAGCACTCCGGTTTCCTCACACATCCCCAAAACATACAGATAAGTTAATTGGCCTTCCCTAAAAATAAAAATTGGCCCTAGGACTATGATACATGCACTACATGATACATACACAGACATATGATTATGGTAGGGACTAGATTGTGAGCCCCTCTGAGAGACAGTTAGTGACAAGACAATATACTCTGTACAACGCTGTGTAATATGTGGTCGCTGTATAAATACTAAAATAAATAAATACATTTAAATAGCACTGACATCTTCTCCAGCACTTTACAGAGTACCTAGTCATGTTGCCGACTGTCCTCAGAGGAGCTCACAATCTAATCCTACAATAGTCTAATGTCCTAGCATATTATTATTATTAATAGTAGACCTAAGCCCGTTTAAAAATGGTCTCTAGGTCTGTGTTTCAGGGCACGCGCCACCACTCGCCGCGCGCGCACGCGACCGCCGCCCACTCACACACTGCACACCCGGCCGCCCGCTCACACGCCGCACACCCGGCCGTCTGCTCACACACCGCACACCCGGCCGTCCGCTCAAACGCCGCCCGCTCGGCTCCCTGGCCCCGCCCCCTGTCTCTGAGTCCGTGCTGCGCACATGCGCAGTAACGAAAAGCACGGACGGATTTTATTATAGAGGATGATGTATTTTTATGGCACTGACATCTTCTGCAGCACTTTACAGTGTATTTCATGGTGTTTTTTAAGTGTTGTAATTAAATAATGCAAGCTTTGGGCTTTTGTGCCTTGAGCAAGGATGATCGAAAATGCCATATTCATACTGCATTCATTTTTGTGAAAATAATGTTAAAGATTTTCGAGTGAAAATGCCATTGAAAATAAGTTTTGCTCTTTTTTGCATCTTTGCGGTAAAAATATTGATTGTGTCGCGGTAAATATGTTTGCAGTAAAAATATTGTTTTTCCGCATTTTCACACTTTTTGCGATAAAAAATTTAATTCAAGCTATTCTTCGATGCGTAAATGACTTTGGCGAAAATTTGCAAGCAAGATTGGCATTGATGTTAATATGAAATATATATATATATATATATATATATATATATATATATATATATATATATATATAATTTATTGTATTTATAAAGCGCCAACATATTACGCAGCGCTGAACACTAATTTAGGTTACATATTTAGGGGTGACATACAGCAATATGACAATACATGAATACAAGAAAACCAGATCACACAGCACAGTATGACCATAAGGTAATGCTTAGTCAGTCACTGGATGGAACATGGAGATTAGGCAAGTTTGGCATGGGTTCACAGTAATGGAGGTGATCAGGTAGGACACAAAAGGAGGAGGACCCTGCCCAAAGGCTTACAATCTAGAGGGAGAGGTAGAGACACAAAAGGTAGGGGACCAGAGTTCCGTTGTGGGTTTAGAGCAATTATGAGGGGTAGTAGGCCAGAGTGAAAAGGTGAGTTTTGAGGGCCTTCTTGAAGATGGTGAAGAAGGGGGCTGCCCTAATGGGTGGAGGTAGAGAGTTCCAAAGTGTTGGAGCAGCTCTTGAGAAATCCTGGAGGCATGCATGGGACTGTGTGATGCGGGGCGGGGGGGGGGGTCAGGCGAGGTTCAGAGGAACGGAGTGAGCGGCTAGGTGTGCACAGTATATATATAATATATCATCTTGCTATGTACCCTAAGTATAATTTGCCTTCTTAAAACAGGAGAGCAACTTGAATTTGCAAATCAGCTCATAGTGCCCTCGAAGACAGGCTTATAACCAGAACCGCTGGTGTATAGCAAGCCTATAGCCCTCGCTCTGTAAAATGTATAAGCTATAGGCTTGCTATACACCAGTGGTTCTGGTAGCATGTGAGCCTGGATTCAGGGGCATAAAGAGATGATTTGCATTTTTAGCAGTGATGCATTATGGGATTTGGGAACCACAGTTGCTTCCTCAAACCAGAAAATATCTTAAATACCTTTTGTTTTAAGAAGGCAAATTATACCCGGCTTTGCTTTTTAGTAGGAAGGCTTTTTGGTCTCTTTAATGGCTCGTACCCATCTCACGATTTCCAACGATTTTCCCACCGACTGGCGATGTTTTTGAGTGACAAGAGGTAATTTCCACAATCACGCAAACGTGGTTTAGCATCACCCGGTGATAATGAGTGTCACAGCAGATCCAATCTTTACGATCCCTGACGACACCCGCGCAAAATACTGAGTCTTGTTTGCGCCCATCATGTGATGTCACACATCCCCGTCACCGGGAAGATAGATCAGGGATCGCTCATCGTCACGGAACGTCGCTGTGATCCATCTTCCTACGTCACAAGGTTGAGTATTTATGCTTTTTTACTGGCTCTGGGTCACCATGTGGTATTGTGTGTTAAAGAGGAGCTTTCAGCCATACTATCTCAGAAAAAACAAACACATATATAAGTAGATAAATACTTGCTCTACTTACATAACATATGTATTGCACTGTCCACATTTTGATCTTAGTGATTTTACTACAGTAAAAAAAAAGAGAAAATCCTTCTTAGCATTTCCCATTTTAAATGTGGCTATTTTGAAGCCAATCCTGATGTCATGTCCTCCCTTACTCTCCTCAGCCTGATTGTTTATGCATTGCCTACCCTCCACTATAGAAAGTGCATTGTCTGGACAATCAGAGAGGAACAGAGGTGTGGTAGGGGAAAACAGGAGGGAAAGTGGCTTTATCCAATCAGGCTGCATTAGGGAACCAGAGACAAGGCACCCTCATGTATTTTACCATATACAGTGGTGTGAAAAACTATTTGCCCCCTTCCTGATTTCTTATTCTTTTGCATGTTTGTCACACTTTAATGTTTCTGCTCATCAAAAACCGTTAACTATTAGTCACAGATAACATAATTGAACACAAAATGCAGTTTTAAATGATGTTTTTTTATTATTTAGTGAGAAAAAAAACTCAAAACCTACATGGCCCTGTGTGAAAAAGAAATTGGTCCCTGAACCTAATAACTGGTTGGGCCACCCTTAGCAGCAATAACTGCAATCAAGCGTTTGTGATAACTTGCAATGAGTCTTTTACAGCGCTCTGGAGGAATTTTGGCCCACTCATCTTTCCAGAATTGTTGTAATTCAGCTTTATTTGAGGGTTTTCTAGCATGAACCGCCTTTTTAAGGTCATGCCACAACATCTCAATAGGATTCAGGTCAGGACTTTGACTAGGCCACTCCAAAGTCTTCATTTTGTTTTTCTTCAGCCATTCAGAGGTGAATTTGCTGGTGTGTTTTGGGTCATTGTCCTGCTGCAGCACCAAAGATCGCTTCAGCTTGAGTTGACGAACAGATGGCCGGACATTCTCCTTCAGGATTTTTTGGCAGACAGTAGAATTCATGGTTCCATCTATCACAGCATGCCTTCCAGGTCCTGAAGCAGCAAAACAACCCCAGACCATCACACTACCACCACCATATTTTACTGTTGGTATGATGTTCTTTTGCTGAAATGCTGTGTTACTTCTACGCCAGATGTAACGGGACACGCACCTTCCAAAAAGTTCAACTTTTGTCTCGTCGGTCCACAAGGTATTTTCCCAAAAGTCTTGGCAATCATTGAGATGTTTTTTTAGCAAAATTGAGATGAGCCTTAATGTTCTTTTTGCTTAAAAGTGGTTTGCCCCTTGGATATCTTCCATGCAGGCCGTTTTTGCCCAGTCTCTTTCTTATGGTGGAGTCGTGAACACTGACCTTAATTGAGGCAAGTGAGGCCTGCAGTTCTTTAGATGTTGTCCTGGGGTCTTTTGTGGCCTCTCGGATGAGTTTTCTCTGCGCTCTTGGGGTAATTTTGGTCGGCCGGCCACTCCTGGAAAGGTTCATCACTGTTCCATGTGTTTGCCATTTGTGGATAATGGCTCTCACTGTGGTTTGCTGGAGTCCCAAAGCTTTAGAAATGGCTTTATAACCTTTACCAGACTGATAGATTTCAATTACAGTACTTTTGTTCTCATTTGTTCCTGAATTTCTTTGGATCTTGGCATGATGTCTAGCTTTTGCGGTGCTTTTGGTCTACTTCTCTGTGTCAGATAGCTCCTATTTAAGTGATTTCTTGATTGAAACAGGTGTGGCAGTAATCAGGCCTGGGGGTGACTACAGAAATTGAACTCAGGTGTAATAAACCACCTTTAAGTTATTTTTTAACAAGGGTGGGGCAATCACTTTTTCACACAGGGCCATGTAGATTTGGAGGTTTTTTTTCTCACTAAATAATAAAAACCATCATTTAAAACTGCATTTTGTGTTCAATTAGGTTATCTTTGACTAATAGTTAACGGTTTTTGATGAGCAGAAACATTTAAGTGTGACAAACATGCAAAAGAATAAGAAATCGGGAAGGGGGCAAATAGTTTTTCACACCACTGTAGATCAGTGGGAACATTAGAGAAAACACCTCTCCTGCTCTCTGACTGAATGCTCACTCAGTCGGGGATTTTATCAGGGCTGATAAGAAGCAAGCTGCGCAGTGAAGAATGAAACAGAGAGCAGGGTGGGCGTTTTCTCTAATGTTCCCACTGATATATATATAGTAAAATACATGAGGGTGCTTCGTTTCTGGTTTACTTGAAAGAGAACCCGAGGTGGGTTTGAAGAATATTATCTGCATACAGAGGCTGGATCTGCCTATACAGCCCAGCCTCTGTTGCTATCCCAAACCCCCCTAAGGTCCCCCTGCACTCTGCAATCCCTCATAAATCACAGCCACGCTGCTGACAAACAGCTTGTCAGAGCTGGCTGTGTTTATCTCTATAGTGTCAGTCTGCTGCTCTCCCCGCCTCCTGCAGAACTCCAGTCCCCGCCTCCATCCCTTCCCTCCCTACTGATTGGAGGGAAGGGATGGGGGCAGGGACCGGAGCTATGCAGGAGGCGGGGGAGCAGCTGAGACTGACACTACAGATGTAAACACAGCTTTACAGCATGGCTGTGATTTATAAGGGATTGCAGAGTGCAGGGGGACCTTAGTGGGGTTTGGGATAGCAACAGAGGCTGGGCTGTATAGGCAGATCCAGCCTCTGTATGCAGATAACATTCTTTAAACACACCTCGGGTTCTCTTGAAGGGAAATAGAGAAGCAAAAAACGACAACCCAGCATGCCCTGCAACTTCCTTTTTGTGTACCAAATTTTGTGTGTACCAAATAAGAGTCAGGTAAACTGGGGAATGATCATTTATCAACAAGAAAAGTACCGTATATACTCGGATACAAGTCGACCCCATGTATAAGTCGACCCCAATATTTGACCCTCAAAAGCTGGAATTTTCCAATTATTCATGTATAAGTCTACCCAGCAAATTTAATGGCTGTCCTTGGGGATCAGGATGGGTTAATGGCTGCACTGCATAAAGTAGTGTAGTCAATAACCCCTCCTGGCCCACCAAGTACAGCAAATAACTCCTCCAGGACACACATGCAGCCATTAGCCCTCTGCTTGTAACTCCCTCCCACCCACCATCACCCATGGGAGCAGTCTGTCTGCATTTCCCCCCACCCACCATCACCCATGGGAGCCATTTGCCTGTATTTCCCCCCACCCACCATCACCCATGGGAGCCATCTGCCTGTATTTCCCCCCACCCACCATCACCCATGGGAGCCATCTGCCTGTATTTCCCCCCACCCACCATCACCCGTGGGAGCCATCTGCCTGTATTTCCCCCCACCCACCATCACCCGTGGAAGCCATCTGCCTGTATTTCCCCCCACCCACCATCACCCATGGGAGCCATCTGCATGTATTTCCCCCCACCCACCATCACCCATGGGAGCCTCTGCATGTATTTCCTCCCACCCACCATCACCCATGGGAGCCATCTGCCTGTATTTCCCCCCACCCACCATCACCCATGGGAGCCTCTGCTTGTATTTCCCCCCACCCACCATCACCCATGGGAGCCTCTGCTTGTATTTCCCCCCACCCACCATCACCCATGGGAGCCTCTGCTTGTATTTCCCCCCACCCACCATCACCCATGGGAGCCTCTGCATGTATTTCCCCCCACCCACCATCACCCATGGGAGCCTCTGCTTGTATTTCCCCCCACCCACCATCACCCATGGGAGCCTCTGCTTGTATTTCCCCCCACCCACCATCACCCATGGGAGCCTCTGCATGTATTTCCCCCCACCCACCATCACCCATGGGAGCCTCTGCATGTATTTCCCCCCACCCACCATCACCCGTGGAAGCCATCTGCCTGTATTTCCCCCCACCCACCATCACCCATGGGAGCCTCTGCTTGTATTTCCCCCCACAGGAGCTTCTGCTCATATTTCCCGCCCCCCTCCCTCCCACCCACCATCATCCAAAGAGAGCTGTCTGCTTGTATTTCCCCCCTCGCTCTGTGTAATCCTATGCAGAGTGATTAGCGCAGCAGAAGCCGTCACTCACCATCATTGGGCGCACTGTCCTCCTCCCTTCTCCCTTCACTCGCGCTGACCTCCGTGCTTTAGCGTAGCTCCGTCTTCTGACATCGGGAGGCGGGGCTATGCATGGAGGTCAGCACGAGTGAAGGGAGAAGGGAGGAGGACGGTATGCCCACTGATGGTGAGTGACGGCTTCTGCTGTGCTAATCACTCTGCATAGGATTACACAGCGCGAGGGGGGAAATACACGCAGAGGCTCCCTTTGGGTAATGGTGGGTGGGAGGGAGGGGGACATTTTAGCACACTCGCTATTGCAGCACAGCCAGGAGGAAGAGCGAGAACCCCCCCCCCCCCATACCAGCTATAAATGGAGAACTTTAGGACTACTCGTGTATAAGGCGACCCCCCCACTTTTATACAGTGAGTCAGTCCTAAATTTCTCGACTTATAGCCGAGTATATACGGTAGTAGTGATTTTGACTTTTGGATTGCCTGGTTAGCATCCTTATTACTTGTTTACCAGATTAAATAAAGAATTGATTTTTGATTTTATGCCCGACAGTTATACTTTAAAGAGGAACTCCAGTGAAAATAATGTAGTGAAAAAAAAGTGCTTCATTTTTTACCATAGTTATGTATAAATGATTTAGTCAGTGTTTGCTCATTGTAAAATCTTTCCTCTCCCCGATTTACATTCTGACATTTATTACATGGTGACATTTTTAGTGTGGGCAGGTTATGTAGCTGCTGCTAGCTGTTTTGGCTGTTAGAGACAGCTGTAAACAGCTAATTCCTGTCTGTGAACATTGTTACATTGTGGCAGTTTGCCCAGAGTACCGCGGTACTCAGAACTTCTTGTGGGAGGGGTTTCAGCACAAAATCAGTCATACAGCGCCCCCTGATGGTCTGTTTGTGAAAAGCATTATATTTATCATGTAAAAGGGGGTATCAGCTACTGATTGGGATAAAGTTCAATTCTAGGTTGGAGTTTCTCTTTAAAGGAGTATATTACTGCACTGCTGTGCGCTGTAACTTATTAGTATGCAACACAACGCAATCGCCTGAGCTCCATGAGCAGATGGGAGAATAGATAAGTGTTACCAGTCTTGTCATGGATGCTGACAGCAAATCCCTCCTAACCTCTGTCTTAAATAATACGAAATGTGCCTCTAACAGCGCAGGGAGTTATTTGTGAACTAATCGGTCTGTAAAGATTATTTTATCAGCAAATGTGAGAGTAGATTGGATTCTTTTCAAGAGGTTAATGGTAATTACAGGCACTTAGACAAGCTGACATTTAATTGATAGGAGCTGATCTGGGGGATTTTCTCTGTTGCTGACTTTGAGGTCAGAGCAAATATGTGTTTACCAGGCGGATAATTACACTCAATGGATCTGTGTCGTGTTGCCTCGCTTCTCTCCTCCGACGGTAAAAGCGCATCGAGCGTTATGTCGTCTTTCTTTTTTATATCAGTTCTGTTAAAGATGGGAAGTGTAATGCGTATTCCAGCCAAGCTCCGGTGTATGCTGCCCACACATGGCAGACAAATATAATAAATTGCCCAGGGGCATAGCCAGGGGAAGATTTACAATAAGGCACTGTAGGCTTGTGCCTACAAGCACCTGGTAATGGAAAGGCAGCTCACTCTCCTCTCAGAGCACCTCCCCTACTTCCCTATGCAGAGTCCTGAGTGGAGTATAAATGAGAGGTTACTCACCCAGCTCTTGGCATTCCACTGATGAGTTCTCCCTGCAGTCAAGGGCACCTTTAGCTTCTTAATACTGATGGTACTTCTGCGGGGTGGGGGAGGGGGAGGGCTGTTGGGGCTAACTCCTCCTCCCTCTCCCCACCCGCATGCAGTATAGCATAAGGTGCGGTACACATTTACCTGTTCCTGTGCTGCATGTCTCCTCCATGCTTCACAGCTCTCTGCTGCTATTCTCTGACTTCTGATCACATGGCCGATGCAAGTTGCATGATCAGGGCAGCATGGTGGTGTAGTGGTTAGCGCGCTTGCCTTGCAAGCGCTGGGTCCTCGGTTTAAATCCCAGCCAGGTTAACATCTGCAAGGAGTTTGTATGTTCTCCCCGTGTCTGCGTGGGTTTCCTCCGGGCACTCTGGTTTCCTCCCACATTCCCAAAAAATACAAATAAGTTAATTGGCTTCCCCCTAAATTGGCCCTAGACTATGATACATACACTACACGATATAGACATATGACTATGGTAGGGACTAGATTGTGAGCCCCTCTAAGGGACAGTTAGTGACAAGACAATATATACTCTGTACAGTGCTGTGTAATATGTGGGTGCTATATAAATACTTAAAGAGAAACTCCAACCAAGAATTGAACTTTATTCTAATCATTAGCTGATACCCCCTTTTACATGAGAAATATATTGCTTTTCACAAACAGACCACCAACAAGACTGATTTTGTGCTGAAACCCCTCCCACAAGAAGCTCTGGGACCGCTGTACTTTTGGCAGTTTGTTACAATGTAACAAGGTTCACAGACAGGAATTAGCTGTTTACAGCTGTCTCTAACAGCCAAAACAGCTAGCAGCAGCTACATAACCTGCCCACAGTAAAAATGTCACCATGTAATAAATGTCAGAATGTAAATCGGGGAGAGTAAAGATTTTACAATGAGCAATTGGAGCAAACACTGACTAAATCATTTATACATAATTATTGTAAAAATGAAGCACTTTTTTATTACATTATTTTCACTGGAGTTCCTCTTTAAATAAATAAATAAAATAAATGAATAAAAAAAATTAGAGAGGGTAAATATGTCACTCCCTGTGCTACTCTGCATGTGGGAGGGGTTAGCGGGGGAATGACTTATGTGTGGGAGGGGTGAGTACCTTTAATATACACTTCCCAATATTTTCTGGCTGCACTTGCTGTCAGGGGGGGAGTTTGGTTGTTTAGGGACCTATGGACCCAGGGGGTTTGTATCTTTTTACCTCCATAAGTTATACATTTTGCTCAGGTTGTTTGAAATGCCACCTGCTGGTCTAATGTAGCATAGGTAATCGTTGAAGTCTTACTTCAGGTTTGCAAATGCCAATGCATGTTACAACTCCTCCTCTTATCCAATCTTAACTCATGTGTGGTAGTCAGGGAGGAGCTTGGAGGAGAGCACAGAGCTGACCCCACCCACATTCTCCTCTCTGTGCACCCCTCCCTGTGGGATCAGGTGATCAGCTCTGTGCTGGGGAAGCAACTCCCACTCTAGTTGAAGCAATATTTTAGTACTGAACTGAAAAAAAAATAAAAATTATATATATATATATATATATATATATATATATATATGTATGTATGTATGTATATATATATATATATATATACATATATATATATATATATACATATATATATATATATATATATATATATAGGCCCCATTCACACATGTCAGAATTCGTTTTTGATGCGCAGAATTCCGAATTCGTGTTTGCCGCGCTTGTAGTGTATTTCAGTGGCATCCCCTTGGCTATTCATTTGCATGTGATTTTTCAGATCCTTGTGTATCAAAAATTTGTGAGCGATGTGTGAATTGCGTTTAATGCAAGTCAGCGGCAAGTCCCAAAAAATCGCAGAGAAATTGCTTTATGTGTGAAAAATCACTATCAGTTTTGAAGTTAGATACATTTTTATGTAAATTAACTTAATTGGTATGCAAGGAAAAATCACAATCCATAAATTCATATATGACCACGCACAAAGATTCGAATATGCAAAAAAAAAAAAAAACCACGCTAGAGATTGAATGTAGAATTCGCATTGGTAAACATAAATGGCGCCTTTCGAAACTGTGTTTAACCCTTGAGGCAGTACCTCCACGTCTGCACTCATTTTTTTTAATATTCTTGGTGTAAGGGTGGCCACTGATGATCTAATCTTTTTCATCCAATCTTACCATTTCTATGTACAATAAGATAAACAAAAGTTTGCTTTCTTAAAACAGAAAGAATTTGCGATAATTCAGGTTGGAGTGAGCTTGAGATGTCTCCCAGTGCATCACTGCTGAATATATGCAAATTAACCATTGTTACCCTTAGAAGGTAAACACACCCCCAGAACCTCCGCTTGTTAATTTGTACAGAGCCATAATAATGTAATATAAGGGAACTGCCTAAATTATGCATTCAATATATTCACTCAATTTACCCTTATACTACGTAGATGTGGTAAAATTGGATGAAAAAGATTGGATCATTAGTGGCCACCTTTATGATGAAACTTTATTATCACGTTTGTTACCTCGATACCAACACATATGTGTTTCCAGACTGGAAAGGATTAGAGATGGCTGAATGTACGAAGATCGAGGTCTGCTTTCTGCCCTTTGAACTTCTGCCTGCCTCCCCCGGTGGTCAGAGATATAAGACCAAGTGACAGAAGAGGGCTGCGGGGTCAATCAGGAGAAAATTGGGGGCAGATATTTCAGGACATTCCTCATATTTTTAGAAGCTGCTCACAGACAGTCCCATAATGAAGACCAGGAAGAGGCAGCTTCCTGGGAAGTTCTGCTCAGTATACAAAAGAGTGTTTAGTGTCGGAAACCGGGCAGGTGTTCTGCAAAAATGGTATTTGTAGCAGAAATGGGAAAACTCAAATAAACAAGAGAAAGAAGCTCAGCATAGGTGTATGCTTGTAAATATAAATTCATCAGCAATGCACAACGCTTTGCGTATTATTTCTATGTACATTTTGCTACAAAAATATTACCAAATAACTTCTTGGCAGCATTCCGTAGCTTCATATTGCCTGTATAAGAGTTCCTTCCCCAGCACACTGCCGATCACATGACCCAGGCCACTCACTGCAGCTCTCCAGTTACTCCCTGCTCAGGACGTTATAAACCATATAACCTGCCATCAAGTTAAAATTGTTAGCATCTCAAAAAGACATGTCCATCAGGTCCCACCTCAGTGTGACGCTCCAGTTGTTAGATATACAGTAACAGTGAAATAAAACTGTGACCATCTCTCCTGAATATTACCCTGTGAACTGTCCAGACTCCTCCCTTTATTCCAGCCTTTCTCAACTTTTTTTACTCTGGAGGAACCCTGCAAATATTTCAAGGAACCCCAACAAACAATTTTTTGATCTCGAGGAACCACTGCATTTAATTTGCAGGAGGCATGGTCTTTAAAGGATACCCAAAGTGGCACGTGACATGGTGAGATAGACATGTGTATGTACAGTGCCTAGCACACAAATAACTACGCTGTGTTCCTTTTTTTCTTTCTCTGCCTGAAAGAGTTAAATACCAGGTATGTAAGTGGCTGACTCAGTCCTGACTCAGACAGGAAGTGACTACAGTGTGACCCTCACTGATAAGAAATTCCCCTTTTTACCTCTTTCTTGCTCTCAGAAGCCATTTTCTGCTAGGAACGTGTTTTATTGTTGGAATTTCTTATCAGTGAGGGTCACACTGTAGTCACTTCCTGTCTGAGTCAGCACTGAGTCAGCCACTTACATACCTAATATTTAACTCTTTCAGGCAGAGAAAGAAAAAAAGGAGCACAGCATAGGTATTTGTGTGCTAGGCACTGTACATACACATGCCTATCTCATCATGTCACATGTCACTTCGGGTATCCTTTAAAGTAGGTAAGCCTGTTTATTTCACTACCACCTATTACACTGCCTCTCATTATACTGTCTTCTTATCCTAGTGCTTTTTATTAATGTGCTCATTATTATTCTGACCCCCAATTTAGTGCTTCTTTTTACAGTACCCCCTATTATAATGTGCTTGTAATGCTGGGGGTTCATACTTTCTGACCACCCAGCACAAGGCTAAGAGCTGGATAATGGAAGAGGTTACACAGGCTGCTCAGAGCAACTGCCGCTCTGGGCTTCCGATATCGCTACAAATAAAACACAATGGCAGCGCAGTGCGATGTTGCGCTGCCTTAATTCGCACTGTGCTGCCTTAGCGATAGCAAGCATTCAGACAGGTACAAGACAGGACTATAGATTGGAGCATAACCAGTAGCAGCTCACAGTCACGTCCACAGAAGCAGAGCAAGCAGGCTAACAACAGTCACCAGCAAACATCCACCCAGGCAAGACTACAGGATAGAACGTAACTAATAGCAACTGCAGCCTATAGTTACGTTCCCAGAAACTAGAGTAGCAGGAATACTACCAATCACCAACGTGGTGATGGCAGAATCCAAGCTATCCGGATAATGGACTTCATTGACCCACCGCGGATGCAGCGAACGTCCATCAAGCATGGAACAAGTCAATACACAATAATAAGAAAAATAACAAACGGCTCAACTAATGGATAAATATATATTAGCAAGTCTGCATATATATCTATCTATCAAGAACTAGCTAAAGCACAAGGTCGCATAGAACTACAATAACAGAACTATACAGAGTAACAAGGTGCCCAGTAGATCAGCGTACTGACCACTATGACGGGCGGGGTATGAAATGGGAGGCAGACTTTTATGCTGGCATCAGCCAATGGATGCAGGTATGCAAATCTCCACACAGCTGAATGGTAATCACTCGATCCTGAGCTGGCTTGATTACCATTTGCTAGCTGGCTGTGAATGTAAAGGACTCCCATAAGAAATACATGCAGTACTATGTAACAACATGCATGCAGGAAATCCAGGGCTATCTGGCCACAGCTCAGCTGCAACAAGCAATTGGTGGAATGATGACAGCACCATCAGCAGCCCAGAACTGCAGAACGATTGCAAATGACAATGAGACCCATTGCAAATGCACAACCGAATGCAAGCAGATAAGCCAGAACTGTCCGTTTGCAGCTCCACTGCAACGGACAGAACACGCTACAGGAGGCATCCTTACAGTGCTCTATTATACTTTCCCCACGATGGGGGAAAATGCCAAGGAACCCCTGCAGAGTGCTGGAGTAACCCTGGGGTTCCAGGGAACCCTGGTTCAGAAAGCCTGCTTTATACCTTCATCATCTGCCTGCGGTAGTCAGGGAAGAGCTGGGAGGAAAAAAACAGCCAGTCTTTCACTGGGAACATAAAGCTGGCTGTAAGCACTCATCCGTCATTCTTATGCACACATGTAGCTGGGAGCTGTAGAGGATGGAATTTTCATAATCTTTATTGTTGTTTATTGAAACTTTATTTGCCTGGCTCCTCCCCTTGTTTTTAACGCACATCAACTGAATCTGATTGATTTTTCCACTGATCAAAAAATCTAATCATTCAATGTACCATACACTTATTATGACCAAGTAAAGCAAAGTCCCCGATATCCAGAACTCAGGCAAATGGACGTCTCAACTAACCTGGCAGCATGGTTGCGTAGTGGTTAGCGCTCTCGCCTTGCAGCACTGGCTCCCCGGTTCGAATCTCAGCCAGGTCAACATCTCCAACGAGTTTGTATGTTCTCCCCGTGTCTGTGTGGGTTTCCTCCGGTTTCCTACCACATCCCCAAAACATACAGATAAGTTAATTGGCTCCCCCCTAAAAACTGGCCCTAGACTATGATACATACATAGACATATGACTATGGTAGGGACTAGATTGTGAGCCCCTCTGAGGGACAGTTAAGTGACAAGACAATATACTCTGTACAGCAATGCGGAAGATGGCGCTATATAAATACTAAATAAAAATAATCGGAATGCCTGCCCAACAGGTGTAACCCCCGACTTTGAACAATTGCGGTTATTAGCACCGGGGTGCAGAGGAATCGGAACAACTGTCCACAATGGGATTCGTCATGATGGTAGTTCAAAACAAACGATTGTTGCATGTCCATCTTCGAGTTGTTGTGGTTGGTATTCAGCTATCAGCTTCAGAAAGTGGTTTGCTTGACCATTGCTTAGATTCTTGCCATTCCCAGAGCAGCAGATGGAAGTGATTTCACAGTTGTTGGTGACCTAACGTGAACCTGCAGGACAGAGGTGCAGGGAGCCCTGCTATCAACCTGATCATTAGTCCTGCAGACAAACACTTCCAGCTGTTCAGACGTACTTCTTTTCCATGAGAAATATTTCTTCATTATTTGCACAAACAGAAGGAAACACAAAGGGGAACAACACGCCCGAAGATCAGTTCAAGTTAATTAACTTTAAGTAATGTGTTGTTTTTGCAGCCTCAGATAGCCATATGAGCAGAAGCTTTGTAATAATGGACTCAAGTTTTTGGTTGATCTAAAGACGTCGATCCTATTTTTGGTCACATTATTCGGGTGTAGTGTATGAAAACGGAGGAACTGAGGTGCATAACTGATCCCAAATAATTGCATAATGTATTATCAATCGTTTCCTTAAAGAGAACCCGAGGCGGGGTTCTCACAACGAAATCCCAATACAGAGGCTGGGTCTGCCCATAGAGCCCAGCCTCTGTTGCTAATCAGATCCCCCTGAAATCCCCCCTGCGCTCGGCAATACCCCATAAATGACAGCCGCGTTGCCGACACGCAGTGTGTCAGCAGCAGCTGTTTTTACCTTTAGAACGTCAGTATCCGCTCTCCCCCGCCTCCTCCATCGCTCCGGTCCCGCCCGCGTCCCTCCCCCCCGCTGATTGGAGGGAAGGGACGCGGGCGGGGACGGAGCTCTGCAGGAGGCGGGGGGAGCGCCGAGACTGACGTTAGAAAGGTAAACACAGCCGTTGGGGTCTGGCTGAGCACAGGGGGGATTTAGGGGGGATCTGATTAGCAACAGAGGTTGGGCTTTATAGGCAGAGCCCGCCTCTGTATGCGGATTTCGTTGTGAGAACACCGCCTCGGGTTCTCTATAAAGGGAACCTGAGGTGAGAGGTATATGGAGGCTGATATATTGATTTTCTTTTAGACAGTGCCAATTGCCTGGCTGCTCTGCTGATTAGGAATCCGCACTCAGATTCTGCGGAATGAAAATTTCCACATCTTCTATCGGAAATCAGCATTTCTAATTGGAAACCAGAAACCGGAATCCAATTCTTCGCAACTCAGTATCTTTAGCCCAGGGGTCAGGAACCTTTTTGGCTGAGCGAGCCATAAATGCCACATATTTTAAAATGTATTTCCATGAGAGTCACACAGTATGTTTCAAACTGGGACAGTGCGCATGCGCAGCAGAGGGCTCACGTCCCTGTTGCCATGGTGATGTGTATACAGTTGATCCGCCAGGCAGCAGAAGTGTCCCTGAGGGCCAGACAAGAGAAATACCAACTAACAGCTTGTACAATTAGCTAGCTGACTTGGGGGTTGATTCACTTTGTAGGACGAGATCCCTGCACTTTGGCCCAAAAGGCAGCCTGTCAAGTGACGGGTAACCTATTGGGCCAATCAAAGTGCGGAGATCTTGTCCTACAAAGATACTGGACCTGACATGGTCCAGAGTGGGACAATTGGAGTTGTTTGTTTTGGGAGAAGTGCAAGTAAGTTAGTAGCGCATGCTACAGCAGTAGTGTGCCTACTTTGAAAATGTTACTTGTGCTGCCACACTAAGTTGTGCTGCCTGAGCAGTGTAGCTTAGGGAATTAACCCCTACTGATTTGTCTGTGAGCCAGATGTAGCCATCAAAAGAGCCACATCTGGCTCCTGAGCCATAGGTTCCCTATCCCTGCTTTAGGCCAGTCGCATAACTTGGAAGCATTGGACCAATCAAAGAATGCAGAATTTTTCAGGAAAAATCGGATCACTGTGGTAATTTAGACCAATCAAAAGACAGATTTTCCACTTTTCCAATTTCAATTTTTCCTTTTCTTTGTTTTCATTATTTGGATTCTCTGATGCAAAAAATGACTAATAAAATACTCCTCGAAAATTGGAAATTGGAAAATTGAAAATCAGAAAGTGGAACAGAAATAGGCATTTCCAACCATCCCTGCTGCTGATCCTCTGCCTCTAACACCTTTAAGTTAGGGTCACACTTATTTGAATTGCGTGCGTTTTTGAAAATGCCTTTTTCAATGTATTTTTTTACATGCGTTATAAAACGCTCATCAAGTTCATTCTTTCTGCCTATTGTATGCAGTTTGTGTTTTTTAACAAGTAGGGTAAAAACTAATTTGCTGGGGGGTTAGTTAGGCTCAGGTATCGGTGGAGTTGGTTAGGATTAGGCATCATTGGTAGGGATGCTCATTCGGATTCCGCAGAAATTGCATTTCCGCATTTCCGATCGGAAATGCATTTCCGCATCGGAATGCGGAAATCGGTAATACAAGTGCGGTAGGCGGATTTTCGCGGATTTCCACCGGAAATCGCGGAAATTTCTGCCGACTTTAACATCGATTTTCACAAAAACTGTAGGTTTAATAATCCCTGAAAATTTGGTGTTTCTAGGACTTACGGGGGCTTTGCTATTAACCGCTAAAGTCGGCGGATTTTTACTGTAATGTAAAATGCAGAAAATCTGTATTATCCGATATGCGGTAATTTTAAGCCAATCAGAAGACTCGGAATGAATAAACCAATCAGAGAATGGGGATTTAGGAGGAAATTTCCACATTCTCTGATTGGCTTATTCATTCTGAGTCTTCTGATTGGCTTAAAATTACCGCATATCGGATAACGCGGATTTTCTGCATTTTACATTACAGTAAATATCCGCCAACTTTAGCGGTTAATAGCAAAGCCCCCATAAGACTTAGACACACTTATAGATTTTGAGAAAATCGATGTTAAAGTCGGCTGAAATGTTCGCGATTTCCGATGGAAATCCACATCGGAATGCGGAAATTGGTAGCAGAAAGTGGATTCGGTAGCAGTAGCGGTAATTGGCAATGGCGTAATGCGGATTTTCCGCGAAATCGAAAATGGGCATTTCCGACCATCCCTAATCATTGGGGGATTGGTTAGGGTTGGGCATCGATGGGGGGATCAGTTAGGGTTATGCATTGGTGGTGGGGAAAGGTTAGGGTTAGGCATGGATAGAGGGAGAGCTCTGTGGGAGAAGGGTTAGGTTTAGCGATAGTAAAATAATGGTAAATTTTACTATCGGAATTTTGAACCACTGTACAATAGTAGAATATTGCTAACTTTACTAATATTCTTCTACTACCGGCTATTTCCGGTGCCCAAATTTCCCCATTGCCTATTCTGCATGTACCCATTCTAACCCCTTTTACACTATCCAAAAGTATGTTTTGTTTTTTTTCACCAGGAACTGAGGTTTAAATTAACTGAGATTTAAATTAGAGATACCTGAACCAACAAGCCTTCTCTTTTCCTTGATACACCATTGCGGAAATGACAATACAGTAGAGTCCCGGTTATACAGTAAAGTCCAAGTTCAACTAATCAGCAGTCTCAACAAACCAGCACAAATCCCAGACAGTGATGAAGTCCAACTTAGGCTGTTTGTGCGCTCTGCTGTGCTCAAAGACTAGGTTCCACATCTCCCCCAAGGTTAATATACTTTCATTTACTGTATTTTACCATTTAAAGGGGAACTGAAGAGAGAGGTATATGGAGGCTGTCATGTTTATTTCCTTTTAGACAATACCAGTTGCCTGGCAGCCCTGCTGATCCTCTGCCTCTAATACTATTAGCCATAGCCCCTGAACAAGCATGCAGCAGATCAAGTGTTTCAGTGGTTCAGACTTATAAGTCTGATCTGACAAGACTAGCTGCATGCTTGTTTCTGGTTTTAATCAGATACTACTGCAGAGAAATAGACCAGCAGGGCTGCCAGGCAACTGGTATTGATTAAAAGGAAATAAACATGACAGCCTCCATATACCTCTCTCTTCAGTTCCCCTTTAATACAGAGTTCATGGTTTGTATATAGAGAGGGATATAGAACTGTATTAGCTGGGCCTATTTTTAACATTGAGTCTCAAGCAACCAGAAAGAACACTTTTCCGGCATCAGCCGATCTCCGTCGCTGGATAACCGCGACTTCACTGTACATAGATCAGAGACCTTCAGTTAATGTGCTAAGAACAGTTAGAGACATCCTTCATGCACAAACGTAAAGGTCCGAGCCCACCATGCGACTTCCCATCAATTTTTTGAGCAACGAGCCATCATTTCCGAGATCTAGGGACGTGAGTACAGCTGCCCGGTCATGTGAAAGACCTTTGGCAACATTTAACGACCATCATGGGGTATCAGATCTTTAAGATACTTGACGACTCCGGACACAGTACCGCGATCGCTTGACTTCCCGTTTGCGCCCGTCATGTGACGTTGTGTGTACCCGCCGGCCGGAAGACAGATCATGGAACGTTTGTCGCCAGAGGGACATGGCTGGATCCATCTTTCTCCATCGTATTTAACTTAATTTAACATTATTTTTCTCTTCCCCAAAATTCCTGCTTCACCAGGTGCAAGCTGAGGGTGGCAGATTTTTTCTTAAGAGGCCTTTGTCCTTAACCCGCGTGAACAGGGCCCAGGAGGTTAAATGTTTTCAATCTACTACAGTCCCACAGATCAGCCGGGCCCGCAACTTTAACTACAACCCCGTAATTATTAAAAACAAATGAAAGACTTTATAACACTTGGGTTAAAATCCAGACACCGGTTCCATAATTAGAAAATCATTTGCACCTTTGTTTAACGCGGGGAAAAACTCTGCTGACTTTATTGCATAAGCATGGAAAAGTTTATTTAATCGCAATGCAAGAAATCACATTGGAAGGAAATGTCGTAAAGAATAAAAAGTAATCTTCTGGAGGAAAAATAAATTATCCACACCGTAACCGAGAAAAAGAGACTTTTCTCAATTGCCGCGCTGCCTGTTAGTATTGGCCGGCCCCGTAATCCTTTCAAGAAAACTGCAATTTCCAAATTAGATTATACATTATGTCATATTAGGTTTATATTTGAAAAGCAAATGGACATAACCCGTTCACTGCCGTGTCGACTAGCTGGTGGTCGCAAGTAGAAAAAAAGTGGGGGTAGAAAAGGAACTTTACTGTATATAACTTCATAAAATTGCTTACTGTTATATCTAGCCAAGTATAGGTGCCCCCAGTTTAGGTAGCCAGGTATAGGTGCTAGTGAATATAAATATTCAATTGCAAATTATATGCCCCTTGTAAAACCTCACTTTACCCCAATTTACATTGCTAAAAGTATAAGAGATGCCGATATCTTTACTGCTGGCAAGATGAATCTCTGTGAAATATTTTCTTTTTCTTCTGTGAAATCAGCCTGAAAATCACATGATCTCCCAGACTGCTCTGGGGGAGAAGGCTGCATAACATTATTGCCTAGACTAAATATCACTGGGAGGGCCGGGTTACATAACAATATTTCGACACAATCCTGATTTGTAAACTAATGAAACAATTTTTGTACGGTTGAAACAAGATCTAAAGGAATACTGTAGGGGGGTCGGGGGGAAAATTAGTTGAACTTACCCGGGGCTTCTAACGGTCCCCCGCAGAAGTCCTGTGCCCGCGCAGCCACTCACCGATGCTCCGGCCCCACCTCTGGTTCACTTCTGGAATTTCAGACTTTAAAATCTGAAAACCACTGTGCCTGTGTTGCCGTGTCCTCGCTCCCACTGATGTCACCAGGAGCGTACTGCGCAGACACAGACCATACAGGGCCTATGCAGTATGCTCCTGGTGACATCAGCGGGAACGAGGACATGGCAACGCAGGCGCAGTGGTTTTCAGACTTTAAAGTCTGAAATTCCAGAAGTGAACCGGAGGCGGGGCCGGAGCATCGGTGAGTGGCTGCGCGGGTACAGGACGTCTGCGGGGGACCATTAGAAGCCCCAGGTATGTTCAACTCATTTTCCCCCGACCCCCTACAGCAGGCTTTCTCAACCAGGGTTCCCTGGAACCCCCGGGTTCCTTGAGCACTCTGCAGGGGTTCCTTGGCATTTTCCCCTATTGTGGGGGAAGTATAATAGAGTACACTATAATAGGTGGTTCTGTAACAAGAAGCACTAAATTGGGGGCTCAGGAGACAGTATGAGTAGCAGTGTAATAGGGAGTAGTGAAATAAACAGCTACACATACTTTTAAAGACCATGCCACCTGCAAAATAAATGCAGGGGTTCCTCGAGATCTAAAAATTGTTTGCAGGGGTTCCTCGAGATCCAAAAGTTATTTGCAGGGTTCCTCCAGGGTAAAAAGGTTGAGAAAGGCTGCCCTACAGTATCCCTTTAACTTAATTCCAGTAAAAGGATAGATTTGTACTAACACTTGCTATAATAGCAATTTGGGGGATGATCATGGATCTGAAATAACAAAAAACTATATATGTGCCTGGATATATGTGTTTTTTTTTTTCTTTTCAAGGATCTGAAATGTCTTAGGCCTCTTTCACAGTGCGACATTAAAGTCGCACGTTAGAAAATGTTTCACCGCAGACTAACGCACAGCAATACTAAGTCTGTGCGACATTCACAGTGCACACGTTGCGTTGTGTGTAACTTGTAGCGTTATTATAAAGTGCTGCATGCTGTGCGTTTAGCAATGAATCTGCTGCGTTATTTGTGTTGCACATGCTCAGTAATTTATTTTTTTTTATATATATATATATATATATAAATGTAACACGTGCCATTTTTGTTCCATCACTGTGCGATGAAAACGGCGCACCAAGAGACACATAAAGAAAACGTCCAAGTTAAAGTCTATATGCATTGCGTCAGGGCCGCGTTGTGCGACCTTAACGTCGCACTGAAACGCAACGTCCTACTGTGAAAGAGGCCTGAAAGTTGCATTCAGTACTAATATTAGGGATTCATACTCCTGCCAAGACTAGATTAATGATACCACAACCCAACATGTTTCACCTCATAAAAATAGGGGCTTCGTCACGGGTACATACAAAGGTGCATAAGTGCTTAGTACTGTACAATAAAGTGCATCATCAGTCGAGAAAAACAAAAATCAGAGGAGTGTCGTAGCCTCACGGCTATACTGACAGACTGACTGAAGCACAATTAATTACAGTAATTGAGTTATTGTGTGTTAGGGTTAGAAAAAGTGGGTGCAGCCAAATACATACCGGGCAGCGCCGGGTCATCAGCTAGTAAATAAATAAAAATACATACATGCAGCAAGCTGCATTTCTCTATGTTTTCCTTCTGTGCTATGCCAATATCAGGGTCCGGATGGGGGATTAGGCAGACTAAATTCTCTACGGTGCATTTCTCTCTGTTTTCCTTCTACCCTGTGCAAAAGTTCATGTTCACTTTAAATTTTTGTGCCCCCGCCCCCCCATGGGGTCACGATGCCCCGCCACCCCGCCGCACTGCCATCTTCATTGTCCGCTGGGATCCCAGATCTAGAATGGAGGTAAAGGGGATCCCGCCGGCTGGGGGAGAAGCATGGAGTCCCGCTGATCAGCACTGATTGCGTGCTGGACCAAGTCAACCAATAGGAGCAGCGGTATCAGCCAGCCCGAGCTGAGATCAGGCTTATCTCTTTCAGCTCCTGTGTCCTTGCCCGAGCTCAGCTCGGGAATACCGCCAGGGGGGTTAAAGACACTGTGCTATTAACCTGAAGAAATGAGTGAAGCCCGAGAAAAATGCATTGTTTGTTTTGGTGTGCAATAAATCAGCCTTATTAGGACTGGTGAAGGTGCTTTGAAAGGTGATAAAATATGTACTAGGTGTCCAAGTGAGGCTACCTTATTTTCTTTGTATACCTCCTTTTCATATTAAGCATTTTTTGTATTATTTATCTTTTTCATTTATCTTGTAGATGAAGATTGGATGTAAGGAGACAATCATGTGTGCCTGCAGTACCTTTAATAACAATCCTACTTAGTACTTGCCTATGTTCCCTTTTAATGTATTTATTTGTTGCAATGGTTCATAAGTTTATTTTTTCTTCAGGTTTGCTCTAAAGCAATCCTGTAGTCACAGAAAAAAAAATTCAAGAGAAACCGTAACCTTTTCTCAAATGGATCTTCAGGGGGTCTGTATGGCTAATATTGTGGTGAAACCCCTCCCACAGTGTGATGTCAGGACCATGGTCCCGACAGTTTCCTGTCGGTGAACCACATTGCATTGTGGGGAATAGCTGTTTACAGCTGTTTTTAACGGCAACAAAAGCAAGCAGCATTTCCTTCCAGTGACATCATCTGCCTGCTGTAAAAATGTCACCATGTGATAAATGTCAGAATGTAAATCAGGGAGATTTTACAATGGACAATCATTGACTAAATCATTTATACATTATTATTGTAAAAATTAAGCACTTTTTAAAATTAAGTTATATACTTTCTTCAATAGCGGGAGTCTGGATGGTTCAGAGGCTTCCCAGATCATTCTCCATCTCACCTTTCTACCACTGGATCCCACTCTATCTTCTGCCTAGGAGCACAGCTGTAAAAAAGTGCACGCAATGGCCAAGTACGGAACGCACATGCCCAGTAGAACAAAGTGCTCATGCAGGGTGCAGAGCAATTTTTACATTTCAGCTCTGTGTCCATTCATCTGCCAATATCTTTATCAGTACTTATCACACTGAAATGATCTATACATTTTTTTTTTTTTTCACCACGAAGCAGGGTGGTACTTTTTGCTAAGAATTTTTTGTATTCTAACTGCATTTTCATGGGAATAATAAGAAAAAAATTGAAAAAAATAATTTCCCAGTTTTGGGCCATTATACTTTTAAAATAAAATGTTCTACTGTGGTTAAAACCAACGCATTTTGTTTGCCCATCTGTCCCGATTCTTGCAAAGTTTAAAATATTTGCCTAGTACAATATATGGTGCCAATATTTTATTTGGAAATAAAGGTGCACTTTTTCAGTTTTGCATCCATCACTAATTACAAACCCATAATTTAATATAAAAATAACAGTAAGGGCCTGTCTCCACTCGTTACAGATTTTCTGTTCATTTTCTGCACTGAAAAACTGCAACCAATGTTAATCAACAGGCTAATTCACACTTGAATGTGTTTTTCACATGCATAAAAACAATTGACAGCAATGGAAAACTCATGCAGAAAAACTGTCGCACAGAAAAAAGTTCAGTTCTTAAGATAACTATTTATGTATTTTTTTTTAATTGTCTTTTTTTTTAAATGCAAAACTTTTATTTGGGTAGCTATGGGAGTGTGTGGGAGTGTGTGGGAGGTAAGGGATTAATTTTAAATGTATGTGTAAGACTTTTTATTAAAAAAAAAAAGTGTGTTGGTATAATTTTACTATTTGGCCACAAGATGTCCTCACGCATTACATTCCTGTGCATACTATTAGTATGTTAACAGGAAGAAACAAGTGGATGCGTTACTTTGTTTTTTACAATGACTACAGGCATCTGCCAGCGCAGTAAACTCCACACCAGTGATTGACAGAGGAGCAGGTGCAGCAGAGGATGACCTCACGAGGTAGCTGGGACTTGAGCTGCTGCGAGAGACATGTCAACTGCAAGGGGCTGGAGGAAGCCCCAGCTGAGTAAATGTAATTTTTTTCTCCCTGGACATTCCCTTTAAAGCAAAAAAAAATAATAAAATAAAAATAAAAGAGGGACTAAAGTCAGTGGCATCACTTGAGGGGGGGGGGGGAGGAGGCATAGTAGGTGCGGCCCAGGGCCCATATACAGTTCACTTTTCCTCACGAGTTTTCTTCTAGGGGATATTTTCATAACTTGTCATAAAATGTCTTTTAAGCCTCCAGCCAGCAAGAAAACACTCTCACAACTTTTGGGTACTTTTTCAATCATAAAATGCTGAAAAGTTAGTTTAAAGAGAAGATGAAAATAATTTCCTAGGAGATAACTAGTGAAAAAGTGAATTTCATATGGGCCCAGGTGCCACCTGCAGAGGGGATGACACCAAGCTCCAGGCTAAGGGAGAGTGGAATAGGCTATGTAAATACAGACCGGGCTAGTGCCTGACGTTCTTCTCCTTCCTGCTCTTCTCCCTTCAGGCTGCTCCATGCTGAGCTGATAACAGAGTTCAGAGGCCACCAGGGCCACATGGTGATCATATTAACATCCCCATATAACAAGGAACATTACTACCTAGTGAGGTTGGATGCAGGGGCGTTGCTAGCCCAAAAGATCAGTGGCACGTGCCCCGGATCTAGTCTGGGGTGCCCTGGATGTCCTCCAGGCAGAGTCAGCCGTGGTGGCTCAATGGTGGGCATGCTGAGAGCTGTGGTGCATCAATCGGGGGTATGCTGGGTGCTGTGGTGCCTCTATGTGGGCATACTGGGTGCTGTGGTGCCATTCTGGGCGCTGTGATGCCTTTATGGGGGCATGCAGGGGGCTGTGGTTCTTCTGTGAGGGCATGCTGGGAGTTGGGGTTCCACAATGGGAGGACTGGAGCATGGGAGGGGGTCCACTAGAAGGTCAGGGAATGTTATGGAGGAACTGCCAGACAACCTGTCGGCAGGCCAGCCCACCCAGCAGAAAGCCAGACCAGCCAGCACAGAAGCCAGGTAACTCTGCCTAGTTATGTTTAAAGAGACTCTGTAACAAAATGTTCATCCTTATTTCTTCTATCCTATATGTTCCTATAGCTGTTCTAATGTGCTCTGTCTTACAGCAGCCTTTCCTATTTGCACAGTGGCTGTATTATCTCTGTTATATGATCTAATCTTCTCTCCTCTGTCGGCTCTGTCAGGCTGAGGCAGTCAGGCTGGAATATGCTGTGTTGCTTGTGATTGGATAGAAGCTATACACACCCTCTCCAGGCCCCCTGCTCACTCTGTATGACTCACACACTGAGCTACTCTCAGTGTATCACTTGTTATGTCTTTTGTTTGTAAACACTGCATAAAAATGGCAATTACAAGCCAGAATTGCAGCATGGAGTGGCAGAAACAGCACAGAGGGGCCCAGGAGAACATGATGAATAGAATGGTATGCTTTTTTATTTTACAATACAGATTCTCTTTAAGTGTCAATACCTATTCATGTGATATGCTGCATTTTTGCATTTTTGTAGTTTTGTATTAATGGAAAGGAGGCTTAATCAGACGTTTTGCTGGGCAGGCTTACTTAGATTGCTGTTAAGTCCATGTAAATTTGGCTCCATCCATGACCACACCCACATTCTGGTGCGCGGCCACACCCATTTTCTGTCTGGAGTGCCCAAAAGTGCCCCGGATCGATTGAGATCCGAGCAACGCCCCTGGTTGGAGGTTCATGGGGTAAGGGGGTGACACCATGAGTTTCCGGGTGACGCCAACCTTTGTGACGCCTCTGACTGAAGTCAAACCCAACAAAGGGTGCATACACACATCCTATTTTGATTGGTCAATAATTGACCAGTTTCACCACCTATCATGTAGAATGAGAGGAAGCAGGTACTTTCAGCAGCGGAGAGGTAGCACCTGACTTGAGCACCGCTTAGGCACTAGTGCTATAGTGCGTGCCCCATGCACAGGTAAATCGGGGTGAGCGGCAATCGGCAGCGGGGCGAGCCGCTCGTCATTCGCGCCTAACTCACTGGCGGCACACATATACATACGCGAATGAGGGTTTACCTACACAATCTGTTCATAGTAAAGAAAAATGCTAACAAATGAATCCTCAATCAGTAAGGCCCCAATTCACATTGTCGCCGTGTTGGATTCCCTGTAGAAACTGGAATGTAACAAAGTGACCATTGCATGAAGCTGTGAATGAGGCCTAAATCTTTAAAGTCCCTCCTCAGGCTCAATTTTTTTAACCCTTCCTTCTCCTAGTAGTCATTGAACATGAACAGAAGAATTCATGTTTTAAAAAGTCTATTAATATCTTAAAGTGGATCCGAGGTGAACTTTTACTCATTGCATAGTTGTGTTCCTTTCATATAGTTTATAGGGCATTCCTCAAGTCAAATACTTTTTTGTTTTTGTTTTAATACTCTAATTCCCTATAAACTAAATAAACCACGCCCACAGGATTTCAGAGAGCCTTGGCAGTAGCAAGGGCTCATAGGAGCTCAGTCTGGGCAGGAGGAGGAGGAGGTGTTACTAGCCATTGATTTCAGAGGCAGAGGGGAGAAGGGAGGAGGGGGGATTAGTTTTTTTTCACAGGCTGAGTGCTCAAGTATAAGCCTGCCTATGTGTAATGTTCACAAACAACATGGCTGCTGTCATTGTATCACAGGAAGAAATAATAATTTTCTATTAAAGCTGTTTGCAGCTAGATTTGATGTGTAAACTATCTAAACTTTAGATCAGATATATATAGACAAGTTTCTTGTTATAGTTAGTTTTTCATCTCGGATACCGCTTTAAGGATTTGCAATGTAGTCATGTCCCTGTTCCTTGCTGTCCCCCCCGCCCCCCCCCCCCCCCCAGCATTTTATGGAGAAGCGATGCCTTCTGGGAAGTGAGGGAAGGTGTGGCTGAGTGCTCTCCCCTACATATTTGGACATGGGTGGGCATTGTAGCCAACTGGTTGTGTTGGAGTTAATGGTAATTATGGAGGGTTCTAACTGCAGGGGGATTTGGTTTCATCTGCAAACTTCTGAGAGAGCTGTCCAATCTTGGTAGGAACACAGTGGCACCGCATGACTTCATTGCAAATATTATTATTGTTATTATTTTGTATTTACTGTATATTGTGCCAACATCTTCTGCAGCGTTGTACAGAGTATATTGTCTTGTCACTAACTGTCCCTCAGAGGGGCTCACAATATAGTCCCTACCATAGTCATATGTCTATGTATGTACCATAGACTAGGGCCAATCGAGGGAAGCCAATAAACTTATCTGTATGTTGTTGTTTTTTTAAGTGAGTGGAAACCAGAGTACCTGGAGGAAACCCATGCTGACAAATATTAAAAGTAAGGTATTTGTGAACAGTGGTGGGTCGAAATTTTGCATATGCGAAATGTTGCATCGAAATTCACAATTACGCAACGTAATCATAATGCTGAATTTCAGAGAAAATCGTAATTCATTTTGTATGTAATAGTAATATTTTATAATTTCGCATAATTTTTTGCTTAATATTGCATAATTTTGTGCCGACTTTAGTGGTTAATAGCAAAACCCCCATACATGTTATTGATACCAATAATTGGCTTTGGTTAATTTGCTATATTGCTATTCACTGCCAAAGTTGGCACATTAAGCGAAAATTACCAATGACTATACGAAATCAATTGAATTTACAAATCGTAATTATGTATAGGTGAAATTGTGAAAATCTACTCAAAAATTTGCATAGTCGTAATTAGTTGATTACGATCATCGCTATTTGTAAAGGTTTTTTTAGACATTCTTATATGAAAAGACTACCATGATGGGGATGGGGGGACATGTCTAATAAATTAAGCCTGGAGTGGACAGGATCTTATATCACCATAGGCCCACATTACCATAAATTTGAACTATAATTCGATTTTAAATGTAAATCTTTATAAAATGTCTAACTTTATTCTAAAAACCCGTACATTAACCGGCATGCATTTCCTGTTGGTAGAGGACAGAAAACATAGAATAATAAAAATAAATGCATACGATATAGGAAAACTTTGCTATAAAAAATATATATATTTCATTTCCTTCATGATAATAGTTCAAAAAAAAGGCATACTTTTTTTTAATTTAAAAAAATTCCTTTCATTTCATTAAGGATTCACTGAATTAGAACTGTCTTACATACACGTAACATATGACATTCTTCTTTTCAAATTCTTTTTTTTTAGGAATTTTATATTTTCCATCAACTAAAAATATTCCTAAATACCAGTGCACAATTCTGGGCAGGCATCAGTTGCGGTCTGTTTTATGAAATCCCTTTTGATTATTTTTTTAAATATGTTTATTTAAACTCCATTTTAATGTCAGGCGGAGAACTGGCCCACCTCATTTTTTTGGCCGCAGAGTAGGAGATCCAGGGCTTTCTCTGCTTAGCAACTGGAGCTTAAAGATATATATTTGTTTAGCATTAACACCGAGAAAATTAAGCTGCATTAACTGTAGAGTGGAAGGGAAGTATTACACCAGACTTGCCTTAACAATTCATCTTATAAACAGCATTGGGTCGGGGTGGGGGATAGAAGGGAGGGAGTCAAAAAGAGAAAATAGTGTCAAGCCACGAGCTTTAGAGCAAGATGGAAATATGTGCTCCTTCTTTTCCTGGCCGTTCATGATTTTGATTTTTTTTCTTTCTTTTTTATTTTTATTAATAATATAATACTGTAATTTAGCAAGGAAAAAGTATAACTCAAACTGAAAATAGTCTGGGAAGGATATGACATAAGGCGCAACACTATATTAACTGCAAACTGAGAAACTGATGTATTTTAGGAAAATCTAACACACTCTAGACTCATAAACATTTTACAATATTATTGCACATGTTCGACTCACTTTGTGCAAATAAGCGCTCCCTTCACATCTAATAAGTCTGCTTTACACGTATCTGGCCTTGTAAAAACACTTAAAAGAGGCTTGTTTTGGATGTATTGATTAACAGGTTTTTTTTTGTAAGTGTGGTTGTAAAGGTGGGAGGGACAGATATTAATAGACGAAGTGTATTATGACTATGATGTGGTTCTAGTAATAATTTGAGTTTCCTATATGGGAACTCATTTAAATAGGAGCTGTACTAGCTATTGGTTATTTTTATATAATGTTTTTGAATTTTTATATGTATGTAAAGCAATGATATGTATGTATATATATATATATATATATATATATAATTCAGTAAGTGCCTCAACCGTCCAGCAAGAAGAAGAAGTACTTTGCATGAGAAAATTTATGCGTGCTCAAAGACCAAGTTTGAGGCCTCCTTTCCACGGACTGTTGAGCTGTGTGCTCAGCAAGCAGTTACCAGGCACAGGTAAGAAGTTATCAGGCAGCAACAAGCAGTTATCAGGCAGCAACAAGCAGTTACTAGGCAGCAGTGAGCAGTTACTAGGCAGCAGTGAGCAGTTGAGAGAGTTTGAGAGGCATTTCACTGCCTATCAACAGTCGGTGGAAAGGAGGCCTAACCCTAGCAAGTCTGGGTTTGCAAATCTGGCCTAATTGGCTATTCATAATTGAATAAGGGCCTCAACCGTCCAGCAAGAAGAAGAAGTACTTTGCATGAGAAAATTTATGCGTGCTCAAAGACCAAGTTTGATGCCTCCTTTCCACGGACTGTTGAGCTGTGCTCAGCAAGCAGTTACCAGGCACAGGTAAGAAGTTATCAGGCAGCTAAAAGCAGTTATCAGGCAGCAACAAGCAGTTATCAGGCAGCAACAAGCAATTACTAGGCAGCAGTGAGCAGTTGAGAGAGTTTGAGAGGCATTTCACTGCCTATCAACAGTCTGTGGAAAGGAGGCTTAACCCTAGCAAGTCTGGCTTTGCAAATCTGGCCTAATTGACTATTCATGAGGCAATGCTCATGCAAATATGCATTTGCTTTCGCATGTCAAACTATGCAGGGTCAAAAAACCAATACTGCAAAGCGGTCGTGGAGCAGTGCTTTACAGCACTGCTAGATTTAGGCGCAGCGAGTGCCGCTATAGACTGTAATGGGAATCAGTCTATAGCTGCGCTCAGTGAGTAACGTCAGCGCCGTCAGAAGACGGAGCCGAAGTTGCTTAAAAAACACAATAATTCGACCTCCAGCAATCGCTGGAAGCCGAATTATATCATTCCCCCACTATCCATGGCGGCCTGGAGGGGGAATCTATATCTATATATATAATAGAGTAAGTGCCTCAACCTTCAAGCAAGAAGAAGAAGTAGTGCCCTGCCCCCAGGGCCGGTCCAAGCAAGAAGAAGGGGCTGGTCCAAGCAAGAAGAAGAAGTAGTGTCATATCAAACCAAGGGCAAAGAGGGATAATTTGCATATTCAGTAGCAGTACATTGTGGGTAACCACAAATGTTCACTTATAGCTGAATTATTGCAGATTTGCTTCTATTTTAAGAAGGAAAATTACACCAAGCTTTGCTTTTTTTAGTAGGAGGGCTTTTTGGTCCCTTTTATCCCCCTATACATTCTTAGTAATTTGGGTCACCCTGAGCTGCTTGGTTACTCTGTTGTACTGGTCCAAGCCCTATCTCATACAGCCATATTAATCTCTGCTGTGAACTGATGAGGACTAAAAGTCTGAAATAGGCTGTTACATTTGGTTTTGATATGACTGTGTAATATGTAAAGCTATAGGGCCTGATTCACAAAATGGTGCAAACTGTTAAGTATGGGTGTGCTAAACAGTTAGCACGTGAAGTGCCATTTGTGGACTTTTGTGCGTGGAAAGTGCTGTGAATCTCGCAAAAGACCGCAATCGCGGACTTTTGCGTGTGTAAAGTACCGCGATTTGTGGCAAATTGCGCACGCAAAAGACCGCAATCACGCAAATCGCAGCACTTTGTGCGCGCAAAAGTCCGCGAACGGCACTTCACGTGCTAACTGTTTAGCACAACCGTGCTAAACAGTTTGCACTGCTTTGTGAATCCGGCCCATAGGCTTGCTTGACTTACCAAGAGTGAAAAGGAATAGTTTGCATATTTAGTAGCGGTGCATTGTGGGTAACCACAAATGTTCACTTATAGCTGAATTATTGCAGATTTTCTTCTGTTTTAAGAAGCCAAATTACACCAAGCTTTGATTTTTTTTTAGTAGAAGGTCTTTTTGGTTCCTTTTATCCCCCTATACATTCTGAGTGGTTTGGGTCACCCTGAGCTGCTTGGTTACTCTGTTGTACTGGTCCAAGCCCCATCTCATACTGCCATATCAATCTCTGCTATGTACTGATGAGGACCAAAAGTCTGAAACAGGCTGTCACATGTAGGTTTGATATAGCTGTGTAAAATTTAAAGCTATAAGCTTGCTATACACCAGTGGTTCTGGATGCTTGCTTGGATTACTAAGGTTGAAAAGGGATACATTGCATATTTAAAAATGTTCACTTATAGCTGAATTATTGCAGATTTCCTTCTGTTTTAAAAAGGCAAATTACACCAATACAGTGGGGAGCATTGCAGGAAGTGACAACAGTGGATCGCACGCTGGAACACGGAAGAGGTGAGGCATCCCCGCCCGCTGCCTCTTACTAATAGTGGCGGCTGCTACTGTGCTTAAGCAGGAGGGGAGCGCACATGGGGGACCCAGGTGAGGGGGGTTCCTGCTGAGCTTAAGCTGCAGGGAGAATTCACATGGGGACCCAGGTGAGGGGGGGTTCCTGCTGAGCTTAAGCTGGAGGGGGAGTGCACATGGGGGACCCAGGTGAGGGTGGGGGGTCCTGCTGAGCTTAAGCAGGAGGGGGAGCGCACATGGGGGACCCAGGTGAGGGAGGGGGGGTTCCTGCTGAGCTTAAGCTGGAGGGGGAGTGCACATGGGGGACCCAGGTGAGGGAGGGGGGGTTCCTGCTGAGCTTAAGCTGGAGGGGGAGCACACATGGGGGACCCAGTTGAGGGGGGGGGGGGTCCGACCCCTCTCCCCGCCACTGTGCCCAATACCCCCTTCCTGCCCTCTACCCCCTTATGCGGCGTATGATACGCTGCGGGTCGGCTAGTATATATATATATATATATATATATATATATATACTGTATATATATATATATATATATATATATATATATATATATATATATATATATATATATATATATATATATATATATATATATATATATATATATATATATATATATATATAGTGAGAGTTATAATTAATATTATTATGATTTATTTTCTTTTAAAGACAAATTCTATAATTTAAATTAATTTAAATTAAATATCATTTATTTATTTATTGTATTATAATTTATTATAAGGTGCCAACATATTACACAGCACTGTATGTATGATTTATTTGTGTTTAGAAGAGGAAATAATAATAATATTAATTATAACTCTCTCTGTATCAAGGGGGCTATTTTCTTCCTAAATAAATATCAGTTTTGAGACCAATGTTTCACAGGTGAAATTTTTTGATAATTTGTTGTTGTTTATCTCGTACCGACCAATTGCAACAACCCTCTCCATTTTATTATTTAACAACAGATTGCAACTTAAAGGGAACCCAAGGTGAAAGACAAATGGAGGCTGACATATTTATTTACTTTTAAAGGACAATTGAAGTGAAAGGGATAAGGAGGCTGCCATAATTTTTCCTTTTAAAGAGAACCCGAGGCGGGGTTCTTCCATCGCAATCCATATACAGAGGCTGGGTCTGTCTGCTGTTGCTAGTTCGTTTCCTTCAAAGCCCCCTCTGCGCGCTGTCAGACCCCATAAAACACAGCCGCGCTGGTGACACGGAGCTGTGTTTAGCTCACTACTGTCAGTCTCGGCTGCTCCCCCGCCTCCTGAATCGCTCCGGTCCCTGCCCACGTACCTGCCCTCGCCGCTGATTGGAGGGAAGGGACGCGGGCGGGGACCGGAGCGATTCAGGAGGCGGGGGAGCAGCCGAGACTGACATTCGTGAGGTAAACACAGCCGCATTGCGCGGCTGTGTTTTATGGGGTCTGACAGCGCGCAGGGGGGGCTTTGGAGGGAACTAACTAGCAACAGAGGCTGGGCTCTATAGACAGACCCAGCCTCTGTATATCTCTTTAAACAATACAGTTGCCTAGCAGCCCTGCTGATCTATTTGTCTGCAGAAGTGTCTGAATAACAACAAAAACAAGCATGCAGATAATCTTGTCAGATCTGACAATAATGTCAGAAACCCCTGATCTGCTGCATGCTTGTTCAGGGTCTATGGCTGAAAGTATTAGAGGCAGATGATCAGCAGGACGGCCAGGCAACTGGTATTGCTTAAATGGAAATACATTTGGCAGCCTCATATCCCTGTTGTTACAGTTGTCCTTTAAACAATGCACAGTGCCTGGCTGTCCTGGTGATTTTCTGCCTCTAATACTTTTAGCCATTGCCCCTGAACAAGAATGCAGATGTTCCCATTCATTAATCTAACGATCGGTGGCAGGAGCAGCGGAATTGAGTGAGCGGGAGGCGGCGCGGCGGCACCACCATTTGAGCAAAATCACTGTCTTTGAACAAAAAAACGTGATCATTCTCGGCGGACATGCACAAATTGGCTCAGGGGACTTCTGTTCCCTACCACCAATCCCCCCCTGAAGGTGGGACCATCGTAATCGCGGGCTTCTGCACACATGATTGCGCGCAAAGCAACACAGACTGCACAGACATGAGCCCCGCTTCCCTGTGGCTTCAACAGCACCTTCCGCGGATGTGAGGCTCAAGTCTGGAGGGCTGAAATGGTTAAAATATGGTAAAAGATTGTTGAAAACAGGAGTTTTAGCTCCAAATTTTGAGTTTAAATAAATCTTAGGAGCGGCATCCAAGATGTGGTTTTGTGGATTTTTTTAACACTTGTGGGATGTGACTTTGAAGGATGTAAAGTGGGCAGTGCCATTAAACCTTCTTCCAGTATTGGACTATGGTGGAAGGCATGAAATGGTGCCAATGTCCAGACAGAGAGAAGCCTGTCATGGAAAGCATTGCAGTCTGCATGATATGGAAGACCCCATAGGTGAGTTTGTGTGTATGCAGAGGCACTTAGGTAGGGGTCAGGCAGCACTAAGGGCTCAATTCACATACAATGATCCCTCGCCGTCATCCTGCACTCCACCGTTCCTCCGGTGTGCCGCTCCAATGTTGGATGCGCAGCTGCATGCATCGTGCCTCCTTCAGTGGGCTCCTGTGGCCACACTGGCCAGGAGCGATCTGTGCTTGGGCAGTAAGCATACATTGCTACCGCCCATGTGCAGAACACGTCCGGTCGCAGAACTGTGAAAGAGGTTGTGCAACTAATGCCGTGAATGTGCAGTGGCCGGGTGACTTGTCAGTTAGCCAGATTACGGAGGGGGACAGCGGAGGGAGGCTGAGTGTTGAATCTCGGCAATGGAGCAGATTGCTTCAGGGGCCTGGAAGACGCCCCAGATAAGTAAAAGGGCAATTTTTTTCACTTAAAGAGAACCCGAGGTGTGTTTAAAGAATGTTATCTGCATACAGAGGCTGGATCTGCGTATACAGCCCAGCCTCTGTTTCTATCCCAAACCCCACTAAGGTCCCCCTGCACTCTGCAATCCCTCATAAATCACAGCCGTGCTGTGAGGCTGTGTTTACATCTGTAGTGTCAGTCTCAGCTGCTCCCCCGCCTCCTGCATAGCTCTGGTCCCTGCCCCCGTCCCTTCCCTCCAATCAGCAGGGAGGGAAGGGATGCAGGCGGAGACTGGAGTTCTGCAGGAGGCGGGGAGAGCAGCAGACTGACACTATAGAGATAAACACAGCCAGCTCTGACAAGCTGTTTGTCAGCAGCGTGGCTGTGATTTATGAGGGATTGCAGAGTGCAGGGGGACCTTAGGGGGGTTTGGGATAGCAACAGAGGCTGGGCTGTATAGGCAGATCCATCCTCTGTATATTCTTCAAACCCACCTCGGGTTCTCTTTAAGGTTTAGTTTAAAGACCCAGGTAATTTATATCTCCCATTTATTTATTTTACTTTTATTTATTTATTTATTTTGGGGGGGGGGGGGGGGTAGGGATTTAATAGCTATTTTTGTTTCTAGCCATTTTCAGTCACATTTTTTGAATCTTCATTACCGGAGTCCAGTAGAACTGACAAATTGTAATAAAAAAAAAAATCTCACTCACTGCCTTATTGTTTGACTTTATTTGGATGAAACCCATTGGGAAATAAGTCTTAAGCATTACTCGAGTTCCAGCGATCACATCCATAAGAAGATAGGCATGCTTCATTTGGGAAAAACACTTTTGCCTCTTTTGGAAAATCATTAGTGTTCAGGCCGCACAAAACTTTATTTTAATTGTTTCCAAAAGGTTATATCCATTACCGGCAAATATGGGTGCCTGCAATTTATTCAAATAACAGGAAAAGTAAAAAAGGCGGCTCTAGCTTTGGGAAACAGCCTTTAATCTTGCCAAACCGAAAAAAAGGCAGACATGCAAATGCAATGCCTACATTATTATACGGGGAACGGACTGATTGCTTCTCTGTGACTCACGGACTGAAGAGGCAAAATGCTGCAAGAGAACGAACCGCGAGAGACCCATGTTCAAGAGAAATCAGTGCAAACTTATGTGATATAGACTTCAGTTTTTATTAAAAGCAGACCGCATAAAATAAACATGCTGCGGAATAGACATTCTTTATAAATATGTATAAAAATAATTATTGGTGTGTTAAAGTGAACCCGAGGTGAGAGGGATATGAAGGATGCCATATTTTATTTTATTTTGAAGGAAATCTTAAGTTTAATAAAACTCTAGGGCTTCTTGCAGCCCCTTGAAGTTGTCCTGTGCTGTGTATGTCGGTCCAAGTCTCTGCGGCCAGCCACGCGTCTCCTCACCGCACTCATTTTGCACATGTGCAATACGTGAAAATTGCTACTGTGAATGCGCGTGGCAGCACTATAAAGGTGCATACGACTCGGCCAGCAGCAGCGACCCCGGTAATCCTGACCATCCATGCTCCTCATCACCGCGCTCGATGTGCACATGTGCAGTGTGTGAAAATTGCTACTGCACATGCGCAGAATGTTCCTGGCCATAGGAGCGTTATCAAGGTGCGTACCGCTCGGGGCCATGCCTATGCAGTAGCCGCCAACTGGTGGCGACCAGCCATCTTTGTGGGGGTCACCGCTTCTTGTCAGAGGGAGAGAGACGTCGTGGGCACAGGATGACTCCAGGGGGCTGCAAGAAGCCCCAGCTAAGTTAAAATCTTTTTTTTTTTTAATTTGACTTAAAGAGACTCTGAAGCGAGAATAAATCTCGCTTCAGAGCTCATAGTTAGCAGGGGCATGTGTGCCCCTGCTAAAACGCCGCTATCCCGCGGCTAAACGGGGGTCCCTTCACCCCCAAACCCCCCCTGCAAAATCAACGACCAACTTGGTCGTAAATTTTGCTCTTCCTGGAGGCAGGGCTAACGGCTGCAGCCCTGCCTCTCAGCGCGTCTATCAGATGTGCATCGCCGCCTCTCCCCCGCCCCTCTCAGTGAATGAAGACTGAGAGGGGCGGGGGAGAGGCGGAGGTACGCGTCTGATAGACGCGCGGGAGACAGGGCTGTGGCGGTTAGCCCTGCCCCAATGCGGAAACACTCCCCCGCTGTACGGAGGGGTTTTGGGGGATCAGGGACCCCCGTTAAGCCGCGGGATAGCGGCGTTTTTGCAGGGGCACACATGCCCCTGCTATCTATGAGGTCTGAAGCGAGATTTATTCTCGCTTCAGACTCTCTTTAAGTCACTCTTTAAAGGACACCCGAGGCAAAAATAAACTAATGAAATAAACGATTTTATTTATCTTCCTTCTCCTAAAAATGACTTTTTTAAGATATTCCACAGTTTTATTTTATGTTTGAATAAACTTTTTGAGTTTTAACCATTTTATTGTTTTTGCTAAATGACGTATTCATTGAAGTATTTCAGAGCTAACATCTATGAACTATTGACCCTTTTTATCTCTCTCCTGCTCTCAGAAGCCATTTTCAGCTAGGAAAGTGTTTTATAGTTGGAATTTCTTATCAGTGAGGGTCAGGGCCCGGGCCGAGGCAGAGGCTGGAGAGGCTCCAGCCTCAGGGCGCAGTGTAGGAGGGGGCGCACAATTCATTCAGCTGTCATTCCCAATTGTGTTTGAAGCAGAAAGAAATAAGAAAAGGGGATACATGGCAGTGACTGCAAGCCAGATAAGTAGAGATTAAGGTGTTGGGGGGGTTGGGGGCCCTGGGGCACCTCTTAGTGTAATAGCAATCAGTGTGTGACGGCTGGGGTGGGAGGGATGGGGGGGCGCACTTTGCTGTCTCAGCCTTGGGTGCTGAAGGACCTTGTCCCACCTCTGGGAGGGTCACACTGTAGTCACTTCCTGCCTGAGTCAGGACTGTGTCAGCCACTTACATACCTGATATTAAACTCATTCAGGCAGAGAAAGAAAAAAAGGAACACAGCATAGTTATTTTTGTGCTAGGCACTGTACATACACATGTCTATCTCATTATGTCACATGTCACCTTGGGTATCCTTTAACCTCCTTGGCGGTATGAAAAATACCGCCAGGAGGGAGCGCAGCAGTTTTTAAAAAAAAATTTTTTTTTTTAATCATGTAGCGAGCCGAGGGCTCGCTACATGATAGCCGCTGCTGAGCGGCATCCCCCCGCCCGCTTCGATCGCCTTCGGCGATCTCCGATCAGGAAATCCCGTTCATAGAACGGGATTTCCTGGAGGGCTTCCCCCGCAGCAAATAGCGGCGATCGGGCGGGGGCCGGCGGCGATCAGAGTGCTGGCGCAGCTAGCAAAGTGCTAGCTGCGTCCAGCAAAAAAAAAATTATGAAAATCGGCCCAGCAGGGCCTGAGCGGCACCCTCCGGCGGCTTACCCCGTGTCCAGCACGGGGTTACCGCTAAGGAGGTTAAGATATACCGGTTGCCTGGCTGTCCTGCTGATCCTCTGCCTACTTTTAGCCATGGACCCTGAACAAGCATATGCAAATCAGATGTTTCTGGCAATTTTGTCTGAAATGACAAGATTAGCTTCATGCTTGTTTCTGGTGTTACTCAGACACTATTGAAGCCAAACAGATCAGCGAGGCTGCCAGGCAATTGGTATTATTTAAAAGGAACTGAAAATGACAGCCTCCATATCACACTTTCACCTCGGGTTCACTTTAAAGTGAATCTCCGCTTTTGCTGAAAATTGCTGTAAGTGTTCCACAGGAATTCTTTTTTTTAAATCTTTGACCAATTTGGTACCTCAGGCATGACCGCCTGCTGATTTCCACAGACACAAATGTAAGCCTCATACACTCGCGAGACTGAACTGGGTCAAATCTATCAGGTTTACAGGTGTCCTCCGAGGTTTTTAAAAAGGAGCTGTCATACATAACATATGTATTGCATTGTCCACGTTTTGATTTGAGTTATTTTTCTATAGTAAAAAAAAAGAGAAAATCCTTCTTAGCATTTCCCATTTCAATTGTGGCTATTTTGAAGCCAATCCTGGTGTCATTTCCTCCCTTACTCCACTCTGCCTGATTGTGTATGCATTGCCTGCCCTCCTCTGAGTCTTCAGGCACTCCCACCCGGCTCTACAATACAAAGTGCATTGTCTCAGCATGAGAAATACTGGCCAATCAGAGAGGAACAGAGGTGTGGGAGGGGAAAACAGGAGGGAAAGAGGCTTCAGCCAATCAGCCTGCATTAGTTAAGTCTGAGGGGAAAGTAGAGAAGCAAAAAAGGGACAACCCAGAATGCCAAATAAGAGTCAGGTAAACTGGGGAATGATCATTTATCAACAAGAAAAGTAATAGTGATTTTAACTTTTGGATTGCCTGGGTAGCATCCTTATTACATGTTTACCAGATTTTATGCCTGATAGTTACTCTTAACCACTTTACCCCCACGCGTACGGATTTCTCCGTCCCTTTTTCCATCCTTTCACCACCAGGGACGGAGAAATCCGTACTTTTCGCGCTGCCCGCGCTCCCGCTCGCTCTAGCGCGGACTCCCGTTCGTAAACACGCTGCCGGCCACTCGCCCGGAGATCAATGAATGGGAATATCCATTCCCATTTCTTGATCTAAGCCCCGCATTGATCCGCTGCTTCTCCGATAAGCAGCGCGATCATTGTGAAAAAAAAAACTTTCCCAGCCTCCTAGCACTTCCTGCAAGCGTCTGGAAGGACGCTTGCAGGTCGCATTAAACAAAAAGTTACTGTTGCCATCTTGTGGCCAAATAGTAAAACTACACCCTAAAGCATTTTTCACATACAAATACATTAGTTTTCCCCAAAATTTAACTCCTTACCTCCCACACTCAGCAAATATTTTTTTTTAATTAATTAAAAAAAAAATTACAATTGAAAAAAATACATAAATAGTTACCTTAGGGACTGAACTTTTTAAATATTTATGTCAAGAGGGTATAACACTGTTACTTTATAAACTATGGGCTTGTAATTAGGGATGGACGCAAAACTGAAAAAATGCACCTTTATTTCCAAATAAAATATTGGCGCCAAACATTGTGATAGTGACATAATTTAAACGGTTTTATAACCGGGACAGATGGGCAAATAAATTTCATGGGTTTTAATTACAGTTGCATGCATTATTTAAAAACTATAAAGGCCGAAAACTGAAAAATAATAAATTTTTTCCCACATTTTTTCCTATTTTCCCATTAAAACACATTTAGAATAAAATAATTCTTGGCATAATGTCCCACCTAAAGAAAGCCTAATTGGTGGCGAAAAAACAAGATATAGTTCATTTCATTGTGATAAGTAATAATAAAGTTATAGACGAATGAATGGAAGGAGCGCTGAAAGGTGAAAATTGCTCTGGTGGTCAAGGGGTAAAACCCCTCAGTTGGGAAGTAGTTAAAGTAGCCCTGAAACGTTTCCTCTGCCTCAGTAGGGGAAAGCCTCTGGATGATCCAGAAGCTTCCCCGATCATCCGCAACTAGTGATGAGCACAAGTTTCGTGTAATCGTAATTTTGCGTCATAGTTCGGAGTTATGAGAATGATTATGCAAAATTTGTAAACAGAATCAGGGATGTAAATTTGCAGGTTCGCCCAATTTTCACAACTTTAGCGGTTGTTAGCAAAGCCCCCACACATGCCATTGTTGCCAAAATTGCTAGGTAGGTTAAGGAGAATAGTCGAAACAAGTCTAGAAAATCAAATGTTAAAAATGCAAAAACTACAGTCTTTTTGAATTTTTTTTTTTTACTTTTTCTCAATAGTCTTCTTAACCTATGTAGACATTTTGGTGACAATAGCATGTGAAAAAATATGCAAAAATTCTGCAAAAAAAAGTATGTGAAATTACACTAAATTGCAAATGGATTACACAAAATCAATTGAATGTAGAAATCATAATTACGTATGACCATAAATGTAAAAATTGTAACTAGTAGATTACGATCATCACTATCTGCAACTCCTCCTCTGTCAGCCGGGACCATTCTTATCTTCACGCCCGTGTGAACTGTGCACGAGCAGCTCCATACTACTACTGCACAGGCACGGGCCAAGGGGCCATATTCTGTGCCTGCTTTGAAGAGAACAGACTGCAGGAGTAGTTAGTTAGCTGCACAAAGTGGGAGACATTGAGGTGGTTTTGGGAAGTTAGTGAGAAGATGGATGGAGGAGATCTTTGTAGGTATGTGGACGGGCCGAGCAGCAGAGTTCAGTAGGATTTGGAGACATGTTTTTTGGTAGATAGACACTAGTACTTTGGTACTGCCCTGCATAAGAAAGGGACAGATTTGTAAAAGGTGTTTAAGGTGGAGATGTCAGGAGATGGTTGATAAATGTGGAGGGAGACCACTACACATAGTTGGTGGCTACACATGGAGTAAGAAGGCTGCACATGGAAGAGGAGGTCTACTCTACAGTATAGTGGAATGGAAACTGTTAGTGCACATCACTGGCATAACTAGAACTCACTGGGCCCCCTGCAAAACATTGGATGAGGGCCCCACCTTGACCCTGCTGAACACAGAATATGGACTGTCTGCAAATCTTTGTCTGCAAAACTTTGTATGATTCCTTATCAGTGGCTGAGCAGATGCAGTCATTAGAACAACTGTGAAGAGAGCAGAAAGTTTTTTCTCTCTATGCCCTTAGGTGTCAGTCTCTAAGGGCAGGGGAAAGAAACTTCTCCCTACATGGGGCCCCCTGCAGCTTCTGCGCCCCCCTGCAGCTGCATCCCTTGCAGGGTCTATTGTTACACCCCTGGTGCACATACACGTTTGATGGTGGAATACCTATGGAACTAAAGAAGAACTTCACTGAAATATAGTAGTAAGCAGAAAACAATAAAACTAAAAGATAGATGTTAGATCAAGAAATGATTCATGTTCACCGTGCAATTTCTTTATATTGTTTGATTCTTCATGAGCCTGCAGGTCATCATCTTCATTGCTGACAATCAAGGGGGAAAAAAAGCACCAACTTTGTGAGATACAATGTATATATATATATATATATATATATATATATATATATATATATATATATATATACAGGATATTCTCAAAAAATTAGCATATTGTGATAAAGTTCATTATTTTCTGTAATGTACTGATAAACATTAGACTTTCATATATTTTAGATTCAAATACACACAACTGAAGTAGTTCAAGCCTTTTATTGTTTTAATATTGATGATTTTGGCATACAGCTCATGAAAACCCAAATTTCCTATCTCAAAAAATTAGCATATTTCATCCGACCAATAAAAGAAAAGTGTTTTTTAAAACAAAAAAAGTCAGCCTTCAAATAATTATGTTCAGTTATGCACTCAATACTTGGTCGGGAATCTTTTTGCAGAAATGACTGCTTCAATGCGGCGTGGCATGGAGGCAATCAGCCTGTGGCACTGCTCAGGTGTTATGGAGGCCCAGGATGCTTCGATAGCGGCCTTAAGCTCATCCAGAGTGTTGGGTCTTGCGTCTCTCAACTTTCTCTTCACAATATCCCACAGATTCTCTATGGGGTTCCGGTCAGGAGAGTTGGAAGGCCAATTGAGCACAGTAATACCATGGTCATTAAACCATTTACCAGTGGTTTTGGCACTGTGAGCAGGTGCCAGGTCGTGCTGAAAAATGAAATCTTCATCTCCATAAAGCTTTTCAGCAGATGGAAGCATGAAGTGCTCCAAAATCTCCTGATAGCTAGCTGCATTGACCCTGCCCTTGATAAAACACAGTGGACCAAAACCAGCAGCTGACATGGCACCCCAGACCATCACTGACTGTGGGTACTTGACACTGGACTTCAGGCATTTTGGCATTTCCCTCTCTCCAGTCTTCCTCCAGACTCTGGCACCTTGATTTCCGAATGACATGTAAAAGTTGCTTTCATCCGAAAAAAGTACTTTGGACCACTGAGCAACAGTCCAGTGCTGCTTCTCTGGTCAGGCGCTTCTGCCGCTGTTTCTGGTTCAAAAGTGGGTTCATGCTTCCATCTGCTGGTAAATGGTTTACTGACCATGGTATTACTGTGCTCAATTGGCCTGCCAACTCTCCTGACCGGAACCTATAGAGAATCTGGGGGATATTGTGAAGAGAAAGTTGAGAGACGCAAGACCAAACACTCTGGATGAGCTTAAGGCGGCTATCGAAGCATCCTGGGCCTCCATAACACCTGAGCAGTGCCACAGGCTGATTGCCTCCATGCCACGCCGCATTGAAGCAGTCATTTCTGCAAAAGGATTCCCGACCAAGTATTGAGTGCATAGCTGAACATAATTATTTGAAGGTTGACTTTTTTTGTTTTAAAAACACTTTTCTTTTATTGGTCGGATGATATATGCTAATTTTTTGAGATAGGAAATTTGGGTTTTCATGAGCTGTATGCCAAAATCATCAATATTAAAACAATAAAAGGCTTGGAACTACTCCAGTTGTGTGTAATGAACCTAAAATATATGAAAGTCTAATGTTTATCAGTACATTACAGAAAATAATGAACTTTATCACAATATGCTAATTTTTTGAGAAGATCCTGTATATATATATATATATATTTTTTATTTTATTTTTTTTTTATTTTTTATATTTTACTTATTTATTTATTTTGGAGGGCCCAGAGCTGTGGGGGCCCCAATCTACTAACCTTCCCTTCCTCCGATACACAGGGCTATACTTCAGATCAGGTGTTTTTGTGGCGGGTAGATTGTGATGGCCACACTTGTTTTATCACCCATGTGAGATGGGCCCCAAGGTTGTGAAGGGCACAGGGGAAGGGGTGTGAACATTGGGGGCCCCATAAAAGTTTTACAGTTGGGGGGGCATGTTAGGCCACTGGCCATGGCCCTGACATCACATTGTGGGAGGAGTTTCAAACACAACATCAGCCATACAGACATCCCTGATGATCTATTCAAGAAAAGGTAAATAATTAAAATGGAAAAGGGTGTATGTTCAATCCTGTTTGGGTTAAAGTTCCTCTTAAAGGGGTACTTCAGCCTAAACAAACATACTGTCATTAAGTTACATTAGTAATGTTAATTAAAATAGATAGGTAATATAATTTTTTACCCTCCCTGTTTTAAAAGAACAGGATCGTCCCACATACCTCAGGTATGACAGTTTCCACCCCAAACATATAAAGAATTCCATAATTTACAGCCAGGCAATAAGATGCAATCGGATCTGTTCTGACAAGGATGACAAAGACAAACACCTGGATTACCTGAAGAAGAATTTCATAAAACAGGGATACAATCCTCTAATGGCTGAGACCCAAATCAAGAAAGCTAACAACATCCCTAGGACTCAGCTCCTGGAGTACAAGCAGAGCCAGGAAGAGAGCCGTGTCCCACTGGTAGTAACCTACAACCCACGCCTGGAAATCTTAAGGAAGATTGCAAAAGAACTTCATCCTGTTCTACACAAGGATCAGAGACTGAAAAAGATATTCCCTGAACCTCCCCTCCTAGCGTTCCGACAGCCACCCAATCTTAAGCAGATGATAGTGAGGAGTGCCTTAAATAGGCAAGAACAGAATGGAACATTCCCCTGTCGAGGGAAAAGGTGTGGGACCCGTGAACACATCCATTCCACTGACAGGATACTAATACCAGGTACACAACAGGAATACAAAGTACAAGGCACCTTTTCCTGCGACTCATCTAATGTGGTATACGTGATCATGTGTGCAAAATGCCCCAAAGGAATTTATGTGGGAGAAACAAGTCAACCACTGCGTGATCGCATGACACACCACAGATCCACTATTAACAGCAGGAGAAAGGATATTACAAAATATACTGATCTCCCAATACCAACACACTTTTGTTTACCTGGACACAGTTTAAGTGATTTTCGCGTCACTGTATTAATGGGTGGCTTCAAATCGGGAAACATGAGACTAACACAAGAAACTAAGTTTATACATTGGTTCAAAACTGTACAAGATGGTTTAAACAAGGACTCTAACTTCTTGTGCTGGTATGATGGGTTTTAAATGCCACAATTCTTTTAATTTTAATTTTTCTATGTTTTCATTCATTTTTGTGCCATATGCTGTGTAAGATGGAATTCACTGTCACTATTCATTTTATTTGCTTTCAGGTGCTGGCTTTAAATGCCACAATTCTTTTGAGCTTAGAATTAATGGTGCATGTAACCAAGCCAGTTACAATTGGAATTAGGAATTTACGATGTCTCCCCATCACCAGAGTCTGCTTTATGTCATGTTGAGGATTCTATTGATCTTATCAATTTAGATAGGATGCCTGGGAAAGCCTCCTCAGTAACAGTTAAGGCATCTAATTACATTTATGTTTGCAAAGAATGTTTCTCCTCTGTATGTCAGTGTATATAAGCTGTGTTTTTCAGTTTTGGTCAGGAACCAGTCCGACGAAGGCTTTTTATAAGTCGAAAGCTCACTGTTTATCCATCTCTAAGTTAGCCAATAAATGGTATCATCCTGATTCAAAACTTCTTGCTTAAAAGAACAGAGAAATGTTTGTGATTTCATAGGGGCAGCCATCTTTTTCATGGGAGAAGCCATCTTTTTGGTTGAAAGGAGGTGACAGGGAGCAGGAGACACAGTTCCAACTGTCCTGTGTCCTGATCACCGCTCCCAGCTGCACACGCTAGGCTTCAAATGTCAAATTAAAAAAAAAAATTGCACCAAAACAGCAGAAGGAGAACAACAACATCAGAAATCCCATCATGCTTTGCATAGCATCGGGTTAAAATGCCTGGGTAGTTTTCTTCTGTGCAGCTAAAAATGAGGCTTGTATAAGAGAAACAAAGTTCTTATGCTGTGAAACTGTTAAAGAAACACCAAGCCTTTTCAGTGCTGCTGAGTCGATTTGTGGTCTCGTCTGGAGGTTCACTTTAAGTGCTGTTCATAGAAAAAGGGGGTCTGAGGAACATGGGGGTCTGCATATGAAAAGGGTGCTGCACAAGGAGGAGGAGTCACAAGACATTTGGCCTAGAAGGGTAAAATGTACAAATTTCATCTTGTAATTTGTAAACTGGGAATAAATGAAGCTGGACTAATTAGCCGTAGACAGACGTGCTAATGTAAGTTTTCACATCAGAACTTTTCCAACCATCCGTCTCACCTTTCCTGCCTATGTTGGTTTAAGCAGATGACTTAAAAAAGCATGCCCCCAAAGAATGGCCCATTAATGTATGCCCACCCTCCGATCACAATCAGGCTGCATAATATTACACAAAATATTCCTTCGCCAGGCCGTAATTTGTATTTGATTAAAGGAAAACCTGCCAGATGCCAGGAAAACACGTTTCGCTCTGAATTGATTTTCTGGAGAAATTCTGGCACAAGCTGACCTTTTCCATTGTGTGTGTTTTTCTTTTTGTTTTTGTCTGTGCGGTGGAAAGACTTCCCGGCATGGAGAACAGTGATGTGTCCGTCTACGGAGGGGGCCTTCTGACCAGCCTGTGCTCACTTCACAAAGCCAACAATAAACGCAACTGGCAGAAAATATAATATTTTAGTTCTACATAGAATGGAAAGAGGTTAGAACCTTCTCAGAGTTTGTGTTTGCAGAGTTTGTCCCTGTCTGGGGAGATCTTACTTCACTTCCTGTTCCTGGCTCCTGGGAGCATCACGGAATTTCCCGGCCTTCAGCTTCATACACACTTACAAGGCAAAGGATCGGGTGGAGCAGGAAAAATGGGCGCATGTGGAGAGTGGACTAAATGGCCGCTGCCATAGGTGCCAATACAAAATAGCAGTCTTTGGGTGCCAGAGCAGAAATTTGGGCAAAATTTCATATACAGCGCCTGCTATATATCGAGCATTGCAGGGGCCAAAAATACCGATATTTTGTATTGCGGCATACGGCGGCAGGACTTGCAGGAACTTTGCCGACTCACCCCTTCTGTTGCACGATGCCTCCTCCAGATGGACCTGTGATGCAGCGCCAGGTAACCATGGCAACCTGGGATGCCGGACAGCCAGGCGAGCGAGGGAGAAGATTGCCGACTGCGGGAGGCAGAGTGGAGAGCCCGGTCGCGATCGCTTCTGCTCCCACGCCAGTCAGGTGTTGCCATCAGTGGCTGCTTTAGAGAAGTTTCAGCACTTTGTTTTGGGACCTGCGGAGGGATATACACTGCTAGTAATTGTTAATAACAATATTGTTATTGAAGAGTTAAAGAGACTCTGTAACAAATTTATCAGCCTTAGTTCTTCTATCCTATAAGTTCCTATGCCTGTTCTAATGTGCTCTGGCTTACTGCAGCCTTTCCTAATTGCACTGTCTCTGTAATAAATCTTATCTCCTTTCCTCTGTCGTGTCTGTCGGGCTAAGGCTTGAATGTGTGGAATGTGCAGGGCTGCTTGTGATTGGATAGAAGTGATACACACCCTCTGCAGGCCCCCTGCACACTCTGTATGACTCACACACTCTGTTTATGTGAGCCTATCACAAGCTGGTTAGTTTGTTTGTAAACACTGCCTAGAACTGTTAATTACAAGCCAGGATTGCAGCAGAGAGTGGCAGAAACAGCACAGAGGGGCACAGGAGAAAATAAGGAATAGAATGGTATGCTTTTTAGTGTAAGAATATTAGAGTACAGATTCACTTTAAGTTAAAGCGGACACAAACCAAACATTTTTTTAATTCAAAATATTTAGTTGCACCACTCGGACACATACAAAGATAAATTAACACTCCTTCAAGCCTATGAGCATTTCAGTGCATGCTTTTCACCCTTCTCTTTTCATAACTAGTGTTATACCAAGTGGCAGCCATTAGCAATTCCTCCTTTGCCCGGACACCTTCTACTCCACCAGTTTGCCAGATTCTGTTCCGTATAAATGTAAAATATTTTATATTTGCCATCATGCAGCTGAAAAAATGCTGCTATTTATTACTATAATTTAGAAAATAGATTTTATTTCTGAAATCTTGTATTTTTCATTTGGGTCCACTTTAAGGGTTAGGAGGCGGGGGGGGGGGGGGGGGGGGTGTTTCTGTGTGAGGGTAGGGTTAGGCTTGGCCATAGTAAAATATTGGTATTTAATATCGATATTTATTATTTTTAGAGTAGAATATAAGTATTTAGTAACAATATTTTACTAATACTAATGGGCAGCACGGTGGCGTAGTGGTTAGCTCTCTCGCCTTGCAGCGCTGGGTCCCTGGTTCTAATCCCAGCCAGGGCACTATCTGCAAAGAGTTTGTATGTTCTCTCCGTGTCTGCGTGGGTTTACTCCGGGCACTCCGGTTTCCTCCCACATTCCAAAAACATACAGATAAGTTAATTGGCTCCCCCTAAAATTGGCCCTAGACTACAGTACTTACACTACATAATATAGACATATGGCAATGGTAGGGATTAGATTGTGAGCTCCTTTAAAGGAAAGTTAGTGACAAGACAATATATATATATACACTGTACAGCGCTGCGTAATATGTCAGCGCTATATAAATACTAAATAATAATAATAATAAGGTTATAGTGCTCTCTTATTTCCCCGCGCCTTTATTTGATGTATCCGCCAATGATGGCAAAACTGCTGACCTGACTGCCGTGTGAGCAGAAGCAGGTTCTCCATGGTCGGGTCACGATTAACTGGGCAACATTGCAGGAACAAGGCTGTACAGACATGTTGCTAACCTGCAGTGTAGTGATGCGCTCTGTTATGTGGGGAGGGCCGAAGGAGCGGTGCATGAGGTGGGTCACACTGTGGGCAGGGTGTGTACGAAGAACAATGGTCTCGGCCAGTGCTAGGCCAAGTCAATCCCCAGGGTTGATCACTTGCTAAGGCGTCAGAGGGCATTCCGGGCCACTGTACGTTTTCTAACCCCTCCTCTGGAATCCCCCCTTTCCAAAACACAACAGGCACTCTCAAACCTTTGAAATCTTTAAGCTCTCCCTCAAAGTTCTTTTTTTAGACAACGATACAAGCATACGCTCTAACTGAGGCCATTCCCCTTCAACCTCTGGCCAAGTTGTATTTCTACTAGATAACCTAAATACTGTATACTACTCCAACTCATCCCAACTCGTTAGGCTACTTTTCCACTGTAGCATGACATTTTCGCCTGCAAAAAATTGTATAAGATTTTTCTGATTGGTTAAAATTGTTACACGTTTTTACGCATTAGTTAAAATGTTAATACATGCTCTCATAATTTCTCGTCTGGACTACTGCAACATACTTCTTTGTGGACTACCGTCTAACAAACTGGCCCCGCTCCAGTCGGTACTGAACTCAGCTGCTCGTCTCATTTATCTTTCGTCTCGATCTTCCTCTGCCGACCCTCTCTGTCAAGCTTTTCACTGGCTGCCAATTAACCAGAGGATTCAGTTCAAACTGCTAACCCTCATCTACAAAGCTCTCCACAATCTCTCTCCCTTGTACATATCCTCACTAATCTCCAGATACAAACCCAATCGCAATCTCAGATCGGCACATGATCTTCTGTTGTCCTCCTCTAGAATCAACTCCTCACATTCACGTTTACAAGACTTTGCACGCACTTCACCCATCCTCTGGAATGCCCTCCCACAACACATCCGTCACTCGCCAACCTTTGTTACCTTTAAACGCTCTCTAAAAACACACTTGTTCCGACAAGCATATGCGCTACCTTAGGCCACTTCCCTTTGTCCTAAGACCAAATTGCACTCCTACTAGGTATCCTAAAACACAAAGCCTCTATATATTTGCTGCATACTACCCCTCCTCCTGTTCCCACCCCCCTCCATTCCCTTTAGATTGTAAGCTCACAAGGGCAGGGCTCTCTCCCCCTTTTGTGTCTTGGTAACCATTATACATTTTATTTTATTCATCAAGTTAATTTTATCACTGTCATTACCAATTCTATAATTTGTATTTTGTATCATTCTTTGTATTTTGTCACTAATTATGTATCTTGTATATTGGCGTATAGCATTGTCTGTATTATTATGTACCCCATGTTTGTTTCTTACTTTGTACAGCGCCACGGAATATGTTGGCGCTTTATAAACCAATAATAATAATAATAATAATAATAATAATAATAATTAGTTAAATATAACATAATTTGCTTAGTAACAGCTTAGTCATGACAACTTCCTGTAACCATGGATCTAATGCGAATTTTCGGGCAAATAACGCGAAAATTGCCTATTGTACACGCGAAAAAATGATACAGGACCTCAGATTTTTCACATGTACGAACGCATACGAAAATTTGCATAGAATGGAAACAGCTCCATTCACTACCATTAGTTGCAAAATCAATTCGAATTTTCAGAGAGAAAAATCTGACACAAAACGCACAAGTAGAAACCAGGCCTTAGATTGTAAGCTCGCAAACTTATGATACAATTCATTACATCATACATTTTTTGTTCGCTACAGGATTGCTTTAAAGTATGGCATTCCACCTGCAGGCTGGAAGTGGCAAATATAAACTAGCTAGAGATAATATTATTTTCTTATTTTTGTCCCCTTCCTTAAGCTTTGGTAAAGATGAAAAGGTAAAAAAACAAAAAAGGTGAAAAAATAAGTGAAAAAATAAATACATTCCCATGTTAAACAAGTTTCTGCACCTCAGTTAGACTAAAATAATGCAAAACAAATCTATTTTGGAGTAAGCTGTGTGTGGCTGCACCTCTGAGGAGAGCTGTTTCCTCGCACAGCTGTGACAAATATTTGGGAAACCCGATACCTCCTGTCTAAAAATTATTCATTTGCAGGCCTCGCTGACTTTGATGGTCAACTGTTTTATTTGTAATTTTTTGACATTTTCCTTCTCTCCCTGCTGCCGGGCCTGTGAAGGAGGAAGGGCCTGTAAACACATGCAGGCCAGCGCTCTGCCTCAGGCCCCGGTACTTGACAGGGTTCCAGCTATGGAGAAGGCTGGCTGAGGACTCTTCTGAAGCCCTGGAAACGCCTGTGAACAGATTATTTGTTTGTTTTCTTTTCATCTGGCTTTGAATTGGGGGGCCGGAGCTGAGTTCCCCCTGGGGGAAAAGCAAACTTTTCCAAATAAATGCTTCAAGATTGTGCAAGCGGCCTCAGTAGTTGTGAGATCTGTGTGTTCTGGGTCACAGAAGGAAGAATATACACGTCAATCAGAATTGGAGGCTCTGGGTGACGCGTGGAGGAGACAAATGGAATTTCCTACAGCAATGCTGAAGTTTTGTGGAGTTCTGCGGAGTTTACAAACAACTGGTGGCCACTGGAGATGCAACATTATTTATTATTAATATTTTTTTTATTTAAATAGAAGCTGAGGCTTGGGGGGGGGGGATGCAGATGGGACATAGAGGCACGTTCTCTGCCTAATGACATGCCTCTGCGTCCCCCGAACCACCGCTGTCTTCCCCCCCACTGCTGCGCTATGGCCCCCCGAAATGAGTGACAATATTTGTCGCTATCTCGGAGGGTAAATAGAGGAGAGGGATTCCCTGTTCAAGACTCCTGCTAGGGGCGTTCCTGCAGGTTTTCCATAGCTGCCATTGGGCAGCTCTCCCTGGCCATGCCCCCTGCCACTCCCCCTCCTTCTTGTACGCTGTGAGAGATAAACAGTCTCTCCTTCTAACGTCGTGACCCAGAGGTCACAAAAGTGAAAGTGGACCAGTGCGACCTACAGGAGCGGCGGAGAGCCACGGAAAGCGGTTTTGGTGGCTACCTGATCTGCTCAGCCTCCCGGATCAGGTAGCATATTTAAAAGAAAAATTATGAGCCCACCTCAGGCTCTCTTTAAGTAGCGCCAACATCTTCCATAGCAATGTACAGAGTGTAGAGTGGAAAGCGGAGATACACGAGACATCCAAAACTGTGTATAATCAGGTCATCTGGCAATTAGGGATGGCCAGAAATGCCAATTTCTGCAGAAATTATTATTTCTGCCAATGCTGATTACCGATTTGGCAGATCCCCGTTTTCCAAGGAGTCTATCTATTTTTTGGGGGCAATTTTTTGCATTTTCTTATTGACCAAATACTCTTGGTTCTGGTCGGAAATGTGGTGGAGTTTGAATGAGCTTCCTACTAGCAATACAAATACATACATTGATGATGCGTATGCCTCATTGAAATATTAAAGAGGGACACTTAAGCCATGCCCCCGTCACACCCCTAATCCCGCCTCAGATACACCCCTAGTTATGCATACTATAAAGATTTCATTCGAAAAATTTGTTGTTTTATAATTCAAACCTCACTGGTCCTTTCTATCCTGGTTAATTTCCCTTCATATTAACATTTGAAAATAAGAAATATATCACTTTAAATGATAAGAATAAAGTTTAGAGTCAATTAAAAACATTTTTCAAACATATATTTATATAGATTTGTACATCAATCCTGAAAGAAGGCCTGAAAGGGAAGAAAGAGAGACAGAGGGACGGGGTACCCAAAGTGGGACTGTCACTCCAAAAGAGGGAAAGTTGGGAGCTATGGTACATGTTCACAGGGGCATAACAATAGACCCTGCAAGGGATGCAGTCGCAAGGGGGGGAGGGGGGCAGAAGCCACAGCAGGCCCTATGGGAGGAGAAATGTATTTTCCCTGTCCTGAAAGACTGACAACTAAAGGCAGGAAGAGAAAAAAACTTTCTGCTCTCTGCACAATTGTTCTAATGACTGCGTCTGCTCAGCCACCGATAAGGAATCATACAAAGATTTCTAGACAGTCCCTATTAAGTTTTCAGCAGAATCTTGTGTATAGTGCTGCTTTAATCCCAGACTCTCTACTTCTCCCCAAGTGCTCTTTACTGTAGTGATGCTTGAGGAGTCTGGGCACTGAGAGAAAAAGCTTTCTGCACAATTGTTCTAAGGATTGCATCTGATAAGAAATCATACAAAGTTTTGCAGACAAAGATTTATAGACAGTCCCTACTCAATGTTCAGCAGGCTCTTGTGTACAGCACCCAGTCCCCAACCTCTATACCCATCCCTAAGTGCTCTGTACTGTAGTGATGCTGGAGAAGTCTGCAGAGACAGTTCTGCTCCATCAGAGATGGACAGAGTGAGTGTCTGTCAGTTTTCTGTATGCGTGTTCTGCACACCAGGGGCTTGTTTCACTAAACCGTGATAACTCAGCACGGGCAGCACGGCGGCCACTACACAAGTATTGCCGCTGAGAGGACTAACATTCATGTCCTGGAGGTTTCAACTTGCAAAAACAATGATCGCCTGACGTTATCACTGAAGATCTTTGCGGTTGTTTGCGGAGCATTAAACGCAGCGTTTCATCTGCCAGTGTGAACCAGGCCTAACCCTTAAGGTGCGTACACACGCACGACAGCAGCCAACGATGGGTTCGTCGGCACCTCCCGCTAGGCGGATTTTCAGGAGACTGTAGTGCGTGTGTACGCACTGTCGGCGGACTGATAAGGCTGGTGCATCCTCTGGGCGGATCATTCAGGAACAGCCTTATCAGTCTGCCGACAGTGCGTACACACGCACTACAGTCTCCTGAAAATCTGCCCAGTGGGAGGTGCCGACGAACCCATCGTTGGCTGCTGTCGTGCGTGTGTACGCACCTTTACACTACCTTATCGCCGTGTATGCACGCCGGACATATTAAAGCACTTAATCCAAATTTAGGAATGTACTGGGATTTCTGCCCTTTGGAGATTAAAACACGACTCTGCCTCAACTCTGTAATTTTTGGTGGGACTTTTGCCATGGTTCCCCCTCCGGCATGTCACAGTCCAGGTGTTAGGCCCCTTGAAACAACTTTTCCATCACTTTTGTGGCCAGAAACTTTGTCTTTGTAGTTTTTAAAATTTGCCTGCCCATTGAAGTCTATGGCGGTTCGCGGGTTCGCCTGTTCACAAACTTCTGCAGAAAATGTGCATTCGCAAACCGATAATTTGATCTTCGCTACATCACTTCAACTAAGCTACTAAATGCTATATTTAGATGGGAGCATGAAAAAAGGGCGCCGTGAAAAAAGGGCCTGGCTGGATAACGAAATCTGAGAACGATAAACAATGTTGTCAAACTTGGTTAACAATAAATACTGTTGTAAATACAGATGGGAAATAACAACGAAGAGATATTAACGTTAAAAATCGTTACGTTATTCAACAATACAGCTTAACCCAACCCTACTCTCACACAGAACCCTCCCCTGGTGGTGCCTAAAACTAACCACTCCCCCTGGTGCCTAACCCTAACCACTCCCCCTGGTGCCTAACCCTAACCACCCCCCTGGTGGTGCCTAACCCTAACCACTCCCCCTGGTGCGTAACCCTAACCACTCCCTCTGCAGAAACACCCTTTTACACATAGAAACAATAATATCTTTGATAATGTAAAATCTGTACATACAAACGAAATAATATGACAAAAACTATAACGTTGCAAACTTCTAAAACGATAACACACTGCAAAAACTGTTCTAATGCTGTTAACAATATTTATCGGGTGCCCTTTTTTCACCACACTAACGATAATTGCATAGAATATTACAATGTATGGTGGCGCCCTTTTCGTTCACCCTCAGCCCTTTTTTCCTGCTACCATTTAGATTTGCGTCTGGAGTGGAACTGTAAAATATGTATTTCCAGATCCATTATGCGCACTTTTGAAGTTTAGCAGTACTGAGCTGACTCCTATCAGATTCTGGCCTTCATTAAATAAAAAGTTATAATTGAATGTGTTCTTTTTTTTTTTTTATTGTTATTTTTTTAAATCTAAGTAGGAAATTAGCTGGTTTTAAATATGAAAGCGGTGGAGCTAATAAAAGGACGGCCAGCCGGGACCTACAGGCAAATGATTCATGTCTGGCTATATTTCAGTCTTTGAGATAAAATCATAATCAGGCTCCTCATTAAAATCAACAAAAATTAATTCGATTTTATTACAAATAAATTTGCAAAGCAAACCTGTCACGACCTGGGCAGTAAAAGGCGGAATACATTATAGTCAATGGGGAAGGTGAAATTCGGGTGATTTAGGCCCCTTTTACACTAGCAGGCTAAACCTGCGTTGTGTTACCCTATTTTTCCGCAAGGGGGCCGCAAAAGCAATGAAAGTCTATGGAGACTTTCACACATATTGCTGTACCAGGGGCAAACCCAGAATTTTCAAGGGGGGAATTCCTGAAAGGTCTCTCTCAGCCACGCACATACATTACAGTATAATGATATGGTAACACATCATGCTGGGTACACATGCAATTTCCCGTCCGGCGGACAGGATCTGACGATTATTTCCTAAATGTCCAATCTGCTCCCGATCCACAACGAGATAGATTAGGAGCAGTTTGGATACAGATAATAATGAGGACAGCCAACATTGCTTATGAAGGGAAAGTGAAGCATTCACACAACAGGGCACAGGCTGTGCTCACACCTGGCTCAGTGCTCTGTGTAGTTCCTGTACATATGCTGCTGCTGCTACATCCAAAGTCAACTCTAGTCGGGAAAGAAAGGGGGTGGCACATAGTGCAGGAAGCAGCATGGGGCTCTAGGCTGCAGGATACCTGCAGATATTCTGGTGTCTCAACTTGGGCCTGTCCCCAGACACTGCACCAGTCCTGGTCTGAGGGGGGATTCCGGGCAGCTGTAATCCCCCCCTGCGTTTGCCTATGCTGTACGTTGTGGTTCTCCGGAAATATACGAGCTGACGCAAGGGCAACGCGCTTTACTGCAAGCACCGCACTTAACTCCCAATGCTCAGGGTAATGTAAGTCTATGGGCAACTCACTATCTGTGAACGACAGAGTGTGTGATGCATCGTGGTGTGGGTAGCAAGAAAAAGGGCGCCGGAGTCATAGTCTCTAATGCAATTATCATGAATACCGTGGAAAAAGCAGAAAAAGGGCGCACGATAAATATCAGTAACAACATCAGTAACGTTTTTGAAGTACTTATTGTTTTAGAAGCTTGCAACGTTATAGTCTTTGTCATATTATATTGTTTGTATGTACAGACTTAACGTTATCAAAGATATTATCATTTCTATATGTAAATGTTTCTGCAGAGGGAGTGGTTAGGGTAAGACACCACCTGGGAGGCGGTTAGGGTTAGGCACCACCCGGGCGGCGGTTAGTTTTAGGCAACACCAGGGAGGTGTTTAGGGTTTGGCAACACCAGTGGGGGGTGGATAAGGTTAGGCACCAGCAGTAGGGGTGATTAGGGTTAGCCACCACCCGGGGGAGTGGTTAGGATTAGGCACCACCAGGGGGAGGGGTGGTTAGGGTTATGCACGACCAGGGGGATGGTTAGGTTTAGGCACCACCAGGGGGTGATTAGGGTTAGGCATCACCAGGGGGGGGGTTAGGGTTAGGCACCACTGGGGGGGTGGTTAGGGTTAGGCACCACCGGGGGGTTAGGGTTAGGCATCACCGGAGGGTGGTTAGGGTTAGCCACCACCAGGGGGTTGGTTAGTATTAGGCACCACCAGGGGGTTGGTTAGGGTAAGGCACCACCGGGGGTCATTAGGGTAAGGCACCACCAGGGAAGGGTTCTGTGTGAGAGTAGAGGTGGGTAAAGCTGTATTGTTGAATTATGTTACAATTTTTAACATTAATATATTTTCATTATCAACTTCTGTCTTTTATTTTTTTTTTAAACTGTGTTTATCGTTAACCAATTTTGTTAACAATGTTTATCGCTATTGAGATTTCGTTATCCACTGGTGCCATTTTGTTATCCAGCCGAGCCCTTTTTGCCTGGCGCCCTTTTTTATGCATGTGCAGTGAGCATGCGCGGACCGACGAGAATCCCAGGGAATCTAGTGATGTACTCCCTACATAGCGGCGGGGGAGGGGGTGGAGCTATGAATATGACCTGATGCCTCCTTCTGCCGCAGGGTCATATGGTTGTCATTTTTTGCGTTGCGGTGGGGTGTGGCAGGAGCATCGCATCCCTATTACAATGCAAAACAACAGATATAAAACCGGCCTATGGCCTGGAACCCACTAGAGCAGGGGTAGGGAACCTACGGCTCGGGAGCCAGGTATGGCTCTTTTGATGGCTACATCTGGCTCACATACAAATCAGTAGCGGTTGATTCAGTGAGCTACACAGCTCAAGCAGCACAGCTTAGTGTGGCAGCGCAAGTAAAATTTTGTAAGTAGCAAGCTACTGCTGTAGCATGCACTACTAACTTACTCACTCTCCCCCGAAAATTAACAGCTGTTCAAATTGTCCCACTCGGGACCCTGTCAGGTCCAGTGAATTTGTAGGACGAGATCCCCGCACTTTGATTGACCCAATAGGCTTCCTGCCACTTGACAGGCAGCCTATTGGGCCAAAGTGCGGTGATCTCATCCTACAAACTGAATCAGCTAGCTAATTGTACAAGCTGTTAGTCGGTATTTCTCCTGTCTGGCTCTCGGAGAAATTGCTGATGTTGGTGAATCCCAGCATATTGTATGGCTCTCAGGGAAATACATTTTAAAATATGTGGCGTTTATAGCTCTCGTAGCCAAAAAGGTTCCTGACCCCTGCACTAGAGCACTTTTTGGGGCGTTTAGGGAGCGCTTTAAATCCCTAAACACTCTGCCAATGTAAATAAATGTAGCAAATTCAACAGTAACGATTGCAAATCCCAGGACATGTAGCATTTTGGGAGCTTTTGCGCTTCAATGTAAAGTATTGAAGTGCTGGCAAATCGCTCATGAATCGCTACACATAACAATTTGTGTGTGATTTCAAACTACTGCAAACTGTGAAAAAAATTATATTAATTTGAAAGGACCAATCAGAATTAAAATCGCTAATCGATATCACAATCGCTGGCAAAAAGATTACACTTTTTAAAATCGCTCCCAAAATCGCCAGAAAAAAAACGCTCATGAAATTGCTTACAAAACGCTACTTAAAAATGCTTGCATTGCTTGTAGTGGGTAGCCATAACCGAGACAAATGGGCAAATAAAATGTGTGGGTTTTAATTACGGTTGCCTGTATTATTTTAAAACTATAATGGCCGAAAACTGAGAAATAATATTTTTTTTTTCCATTTTTTTTCCTTCTTTTCCTGATAAAACACTTTTAGAATAAAATAATTCTTAGCAAAAAATACCCCCTTCCCCAAAGAAAGCGTAATTGGTGGCGAAAAAAACAAGATATAGATTGTTTCATTGTGATAAGTAGTAATAAAGTTATAGGCAAATGAATGGAAGGAGTGCTGATTGGTTAAAATTGGTCTGTGTTTTTAAGGGGAAAAACCCTTCGAGGTGAAGTGATGAAACACTGGCCTCAATTCACTAAGCTTATCACCTATCTTTAATACTGTTTCTAGAGTTATCACCATAGTGATAAGGCATGTAGTATTCAGGAAACATTTTACCTCAGGCAAGCCTAAAGTTAACTCTTCTGTCTTTAAGTTAACTCTTCAATCCTTAAAATAACTCCAGAGTTAAAGACAGGTTGTTAATTAACTGCATTTGAAAATAACTACAGAGGAGGTAACTTAAGGAATGAAGAGATAAGATAACTCTCTCACTGTGTGGAGGTAAGTTATCTCTTGCCTTATTATCTCCAGCATGATCTTAGTGAATTGAGGCCAATATCTCCTAGGAGAAAGACTAGGAGAAAAAGTGAATTGAATAAGGGCCAGAGAGTGGTTTCTAAACGGCAAATGTGTTCTTTATTCAATGAGACCCTTTTCTTTGCTACTAATGTTCTCTCCGTTATCTGTACTTCAATTTATGATTTATTTATTTTTTTACTTCAGGTTTGCTTTACGTATTCTAATAAACTCTAGAACCACTTTACTATCCTTGTCAAGGCTCCTCCGACGCTAGAAGTATTTACACTGGGAGAGACATTCCTGGACCAGCTCACACCTGGAGCCTCGCAATCACCCACTGCAACTCTGGAGTTAATTACACCCCCCCCCCCACCCCCCCCCCCCCCCCCCCCACCCCCTGTTTTATCTCTGTGTGCATCACATTATTCCATTTCAAAGAATTCGCAGTGAAACTCATACTTTATCCTTAAACAGCAAGCAAAAACACAGCTGAGGCTAATTACGGCCTGACCATATGCATCAGGTTAGGTCATAAAATATGGGAGCACTGATATATGTAATGCTTTATTAAGCTATCTTTGATACAACAGCATGCATGGCAATTATGCCTGCAGGCTACTGAAGGCTACTCCGCATTTATCAGGGACCACCCAACGAGCAGAAAGCACGAGGGTCTCTCTGTACAAAGAGCGCAGGTCTGGTTTAACGCAGCCAGCGAAAGGCCGGGATCCCGTCTTCCAAGCCTCACAATCCTCCGAAACCTGAACCGGCTTTGTGTCTCGGATTGTGTTTAGAATCGTTTTACAGAACGAAAAAAAAAGAGAAAAGATCTTTACATTAGCAGGGGGGGAATCTAATAAAAGTTTGTTCAAACAAGCTCTGTGGGTTTTGTTTCCCCAAACATTTATTTTATTGAGGTTTTAGAAAAATTACAGAATTAATACAAGAACATATTTTTTTTGAAGACTTGGAAACTTGAAAGACGGATAGAATGAGAGAGTCATATTTTCCCATCTGACGGCTCGACCACGATACATCGGAGTCAGGCCCTGCCAACGGGAACAGTGGCATAACTACAATTCATGGGCCCTCCAGTGAAACTTTGATGCCCCCCCACATGTTCCCACCCCTTCCCTTGCCTTCCCTTGGTGCCCCTTCACGGCCTGGGGGCCCACCTCACAAGGGTCATAAAACAAGTGTAGCCATCATGATTTTCACACCCATAACAAGTGTATCCACAAATCACCTGATCTGGAGTATAGTTCCCTGTATCAGATGAAGGGAAGGTTAGTAGTTCAGGACTACTAACCCCCCTCCCCCCCAACCCCCCCCCCCCCCCCCAGAGATGGCCCAAACAGTTCACCGGCGAGCAGTATTCTGCGAACATCGGCTGTTCGTATTTGCGGCAGACAGCGTACATTTGGCATGTTCGATCCGCCCCCTTTACATCATCATGGAGCTAAACTTTGACCCGTTACCTCACGGTCAGCAGACACATGGCAGCCAATCAGCTGGCACCCCCTCCTGGACCCCCCACCCACCTATCAAAAAGCAGTTGCGGTGGCCATATTGGATTAATTCTCTGCTGGTTGCTGACTGTTAGTGAGAGCAGGGACAGACTTTCTGCAGATAGGGAAAGCATTAGCTAGGCCTGTGTTCTTGTTCCTCACTTGCTGTGAAAGCACCCCAAATAGCCCTTTTGAGAGCTAGCACATCGGTCTCCTGTGGGGTTTTTTGTGTGTGACACTCCACAGTCCACTGACACCCAGAGCTGTGTGCACACTACTGCTGTTGCTACATTAAGTTGCAGGCACAGAACCACTCCAGTGCATTATTATTTCCCTGTATTGTGATAGTGCTATTTTATCACCCTGTGTGAGACATTCCACAGCCCACTGACACCTAGAGCTGTGCATAATGTGATTTCTGCCCTTTTGGGAATAAAACCTGACTTTGCGTACATTTTTGGTGGGACTTTTGGCATGGTCCCCCCCCCCCCCCCCGGCTTGCCCCGTTCCTGGAGTTAGACCCCCTCAAACAACTTTTTCATCACTGTTGTGGCCAGAGACAGTCTATGTGGGTTTCAAATTTCGCCTGCTCATTGAAGTCTACGGTCGCCAGATTCGCCTGGTCGCGAACATTTTCCTGGAGTTTGCATTCGCCGTTCACGAACGGAAAATTCTATGTTCACAACATCTCTATCCCCCACAGTTCTGACACCCCCCTCCCCCCCGCATTCGCAAAGTGCTGCTCCCCTCTAGTTACGACCCTGAACGGTAATCTCAAAATGGGGAGGCTTTACTAAGAGCAGTGTAATCTACCTGCTGAAAAGTAAAGGTGCCGTATCCCTAGCAATGTATGGGCAGATCGACCAAGAGACAGACCTCTCTCTGATCAAATCTGATCGGAGAGATCTCTAGCCTGTCCATACACTGCAGGCCGATTACCGAACAACTTCAGTACAAAATGTATCAGGAATCAGCCTAGTGATGCCAGAAATTTAATTTATGCGGTATTCAAATTTCCACAGAAAAATTCTGCAGCCTTGCTGATTGGTCCAATGCTCCCAAGCTCTGTGACTGGGCTAAAATTTCCAAGTTCCGAGACTGATTATTGAAAGAATATTTTCAAACTGTGCCTAAAAGTTACTTTTAACAAAATGAAAACAAAAGAAAATGCCTTAAAGGACCTCTGCCGTGAAAATCTTAAAATTTAAAATACATGTAAACATATACAAATAAATGTACCTGTATGTTTCTTCCAGAGTAAAATGAGCCTTAAATTACTTTTCTCCTATGTTGCTGTCACTTACAGTAAGTAGTAGAAATCTGACATTACCGAAAAGATTTTGGACTAGTCCATCTCTTCATGGGAGGTTCTCAGGATTTTCTTTATATTTAAAAGCACTTAGTGAATGGCAGTTGCTCTGTCCAACTGCCAAAACAGTGTGCATCGAGCAGGGAGGCTGGCCAGCATCTTTGTATAAATCTTTTCAGGGAGTGTCTTTATAAAGAATAAAGGCCATGCTGAGAATCCCCCATGAGGAGATGGACTAGCCCAAAACCTGTCGGTAATGTCAGATTTCTACTACCTACTGTAAGTGACAGCAGCATAGGAGATAAGTAATTTATGGCTCATTTTACTCTGGAAGAAAAGTACTTCTTATTTGTATGCGTTTTAAATGTTACGATTTTCGTGACAGTTCCTCTTTAAAGTGTACCTGAAATAATCAACACAACAGGATTTATACTTACCTGCAGTTTCTTCCAGCCCCTGTAGTTCATGGGCACTGTCAGCCGCGGTAAAGTTCCCCAAATGAGGCAGTCCGGTCGGTTACTACTGGGCATGCACGGCCATATGCTGTACTACTCTCCTTACACTCCAGACCCTGAAGTCATCCCTTCTACAGGTTAAAGGGAAGATGTTAGATTGGAATTGCTGTTTGCTGCTCCAACCTTCTCACCACACTTACTATATCTTAATTGACCTACATCAAATTCCACCTCCCTCCTCTCAATATCAACAATCCCGCCACTGATTGAACGATGAGTGGGTTGTTATTGGCTGCAACAGATAACCAACCAAAGCAGCAGAGAGAAGAGAGAGTGGTGTGTGCACCACACCACGTCCCAGAAGGCACTGCAGCAGTGATGTGGCCTTCTTCTTCCACAAGACATTAGAACTTTGACAAGAAGTCAAAATGTGACATCATAAGAAATAACTAGAGTTTTGGGGGTATTTGGTTAAGAGACTTTAGGTGGTGGGGGCGTCTTTTGTGTCCGAAGGAGAGTAGGATGTAGGCAAATTAATCCATTGCTAGATATGTGTTTAAAATAAACCTGAACTGAAAATATGTCTAAATAAACCTTCACACGTCATACATACCTCCTGTGTAGTCTACTCATTAATCTACTGTCCTGCGTCCTGTTTGTCCACTGTAATCAATGGAATTCTCCGTTCTCCATATCGAAAATGACCATTACTCCATAATAGCTTTGTGGTCAGCACACTGTTAACGGGACCCTGTGCACTTAAACTGGTACTTACCTGGGGCTTCCTCCAGCCCACCATAGGCCACGAGGTCCCCCGGGGTCCTCCTGGCTCCTCTCCCAGTCTCGCTGGCGCCTCCGTTACTGGCAACTTTCGGGCTGAAGGTCGGAGGCGCCAGCGGGACTGGGAGAGGAGCCAGGAGAACACCGGGGGACCTTGCGACCTACGGTGGGCTGGAGGAAGCCCTAGGTAAGTACCAGTTTCATTTTTTTGAGTACTCAGGGTGCCTTTAAACTGTAATATTATGTCACCCACTTGAGCCATAGGGAAACATGGACATTACCTTGTTTGTCCTTTCGGTTATAACTGACAGCAACTGATATATTTCAGTTCTGCCAAAATCTTGTCAGAACTGGAAGGAATCGTTGTAAGAAGAAAATGGTGAGGTTATGAGAGGAACTCACGGCGAGGTAAGTATTTAATATTCTTTTACAAGCACATCATGTGTTTATTTTAAAGAGAATTTGTACTCTAAAATTCTTACAATAAAAAGCATACCATTCTATTCATTATGTTCTCCTGGGCCCCTCTGTGCTGTTTCTGCCACTCCCTGCTGCAATCCTGGCTTGCAATTGCCAGTTTTAGGCAGTGTTTACAAACAAAAGACATGGCTGCTAACAGCATGTGATAGGCTGAGAGTAGCTCAGTGTGTGAGTCATACAGAGCTGGAAGGGGGCCTGGAGAGGGTGTGTATAGCTTATATCATATCACAAGCAGACCAGCACATTCCAGCCTGAGTGCCTGAGCCGGAGGAAAGAAGATTAGATTATATAACTGAGATAACACAGCCACTGTGCAACTAGGAAAGGCTGCAGTAAGCTAAAGCACATTAGAACAGGTATAGGAACTTATAGGAGGGAAGAAATAAGTCTGAAAATTTTGTTACAGAGTCTCTTTAAATAATTTTACTCGGTTCAGGTTCACTTTAAGTCCAACTGTTATTTCCTGCAACCTGTGACACAAAGAACAGTTAGCTTTTCTCTGTGTACAAGTTCAAAGGTTGGTATGTATTCTAAAAACATTTTTTTGTAATTGTATGCTGTATAATAATACTTCGGTCTCTTCAAAGGTGAAGCAGAAGACAGTGTTTGTATGTCTTATCACCTGCGGATTAGGCATTCCTGTAAGCTCTCGCTTTCATTGGTGCCATTCTGTTACAAAAATAAATATCGCTTATAGTTAGAAGATACCCACACCATATAAACAAACGTAGCGCGCACCTTACATGCAAATGTTATCGCCCATCCCAGAGGAAAACTCAGGATTTTCAAGGGGGGATTCCTGAAAGATGTCTCTTAGCCACACGCAATATAATAATAAAATGGTGGGACATTAGACTATGATTACGGTAGGATTAGATTGTGATCTCCTCTGAGGACAGTCAGTGACATGACTAACTATGTACTCTGTAAAGTAGGGGAGTTGTTAGCCCCAAAGATCAGTAGCACGTGCCACTGATCCAGTGGTGCTCACCGCCAGGTCGTGATCACGCGTGGATTCACGACCATTTTGACGCATTCCGCCTCGGACACGCTAAGCCGTGAATAGATTTTCAACCACGAAAATATACTTCGGCTTCGCGTGAATGCGGACAGAAATCCGCATTCACGCTCGTGAAACCCGGTGCTGAAGTCGTGGTTTGCGGAAATGCGTCAAACTATGCGGAAGTGACACATTGCAGGCCAATCAGAGTGCCCCAGCCAGGCCCTAGCAACCAACTACAGGAGGGGAGCTATGCCCTTCCCTCCTGAATATAAAGCGGCGGCCATGATGGAAAAGCTCTGTCCTTGCTAGACTGTGGTGCTGAGAGGATTATCTCCAGGCCATTGTTGTTTGAGCAAGTGCATTTATTGTGTTAAAAACAAAGCGTTTTTTTTGCTAACACTGCTCTTATACTGTACACAGTTAGCTAGTCAGTGAGTGATTGCTGTAGTTAGTTGTAGTCAGTGTAGTGTAGTGGGAGTGTGGGAGTCTAGTGATTATTTAACTGTGTGTAGTGCAGGCAGGTTCAGTGCTGCAGTGTAGTCAGTGTAGTGGGAGTGGGGATTATATGTGTGTAGTGCAGGCAGGCAGGTTAGTGCAGCTGCAGTGTTCACTTGCATATTCCAGTGACAGTTATACACTTGTACTATTTGCAGGCAGCCAGTCACACCGGCCGCGCCGCCACTTTCTGCCAGCGCTGTTCATTCATTCTGTCAGTGACCTTGTGCCGTGCCCAGTGCCCACTGCTCGCTCGCTGGCATATGAGCATCTCATTACACAGTGTGACATCCTTGTGTGCCTACTGCATCCTTCAGTGACCTAGTTGTATATCCAGTGCCCACTGCTGTGCCCACTGCATCCTTCAGTGACCTTGTACACAGAGGGACATGAAGTGGCTGCTGCATGTGCTGTTGTTAACTATGCCTGCCTTTATAAAGACAGTTACTACCTGCCTAGTGCCTACCTTGGTTAATTTTTTGGTGTTATGGTACTACTACCAGTAAGTTGCCATGGTCCTACTTCTGAGCTGCTGAACTGACGGCCCGCTTTGTCCTCCTGACTCAGTCGCTACTACACTCTGCGTTCACACTGCCCGGGTCACTGGGTGCATTTAATTTTTTGGCCAGCACTATGACGCTGTGCTACTACTACTACCACCAGTATGTTGGCATGGTCCTTCTGTGCTGCTGCTGCTGAACTGACCACCCGCATTGTCCTCCTCCTCCTGACTCAGTCGCTTCCCGCTGCTGCACTCTGCGTTCACACTGCCCGGGTCACCGGGTGCATTTAATTTTTTGGCCAGCACTATGACGCTGTGCTGCTACTACTACCACCAGTATGTTGCCATGGTCCTTCCTTCTGTGCTGCTGCTGCTGCTGAACTGAACGCCCGCTTTGTCCTCCTCCTGACTCAGTCGCTACCACGGTACCACCAATGCACTCTGTCTGCGTTATCACTGCCCGGGTCACCGGGTGCATTTAATTTTTTGGCCAGCACTATGACGCTGTGCTGCTACTACTAGCACCAGTATGTTGCCATGGTCCTTCTGTGCTGCTGCTGCTGCTGCTGAACTGAACGCCCGCTTTGTCCTCCTCCTCCTCCTGACTCAGTCGCTACCACGGTACCACCAATGTACTCTGTCTGCGTTATCACTGCCCGGGTCACCGGGTGCATTTAATTTTTTGGCCAGCACTATGACGCTGTGCTGCTACTACTACCACCAGTATGTTTGCATGGTCCTTCTGTGCTGCTGCTGCTGAACTGACCGCCCGCATTGTCCTCCTCCTCCTAACTCAGTCGCTTCCCGCTGCTGCACTCTGCGTTCACACTGCCCGGGTCACCGGGTGCATTTAATTTTTTGGCCAGCACTATGACGCTGTGCTGCTACTACTACCACCAGTATGTTGCCATGGTCAGGGGCGTAGGAATAGGCCCTGCAGCCCCTGCGCCCGTGGGGGGGCCCGCCCCCCCCCCCCCCCCCCCCCCCCCGGGGCCCGCTCGCGGCCGTTTTGTGGGTGCTGGAGGGGTGGCAGCATGAGGGGAAAGCCTTGCCCACAGTCGGCGGGGAGAGGGGTAGTTCCCCCCTCTCCCTCACCTCGGGGCTCTCCCCTCTGCGCTCCCCTCCAGCTCGTAAGTGTCTGTGGGGCTGTGGTGGGCAGCGAGCGGCGGGCAGATACATACCTGCTTCCGTGCGTTCCATCGGAGACTTCTCCCTCTAGCGGCTGACGTCACTTCCGGAAGTGACGTCAGCCGCTAGAGGGAGAAGTCTCCGATGGAACGCACGGAAGCAGGTATGTATCTGCCCGCCGCCCACCACAGCCCCACAGACACTTACGAGCTGGAGGGGAGCGCAGAGGGGAGAGCCCCGAGGTGAGGGAGAGGGGGGAACTACCCCTCTCCCCGCCGACTGTGGGCAAGGCTTTCCCCTCATGCTGCCACCCCTCCAGCACCCACAAAACGGCCGCGAGCGGGCCCCGGGGGGGGGGGGGGGCCCGCTCAGAAAATCTGCAGGGGGGCCCGGTGGGGCCTAGTTACGCCCCTGGCCATGGTCCTTCTGTGCTGCTGCTGCTGAACTGAACGCCCGCTTTGTCCTCCTCCTCCTCCTGACTCAGTCGCTACCACGGTACCACCAATGCACTCTGTCTGCGTTATCACGGCCTGGGTCACCGGGTGCATTTAATTTTTTGGCCAGCACTATGACACTGTGCTACTACTACTACCACCAGTATGTTGCCATGGTCCTTCTGTGCTGCTGCTGCTGAACTGACCGCCCGCATTGTCCTCCTCCTCAGTGGCGTAGCTAAGGAGCTGTGGGCCCTGATGCAAGTTTTACATGGGGCCCCCCAATCACTCTATACATGACAATTGATACGGCGCACCAAAACCTGCCAATGGCAACTACAGTGTCAGAGGTGCAAGAAGGGGATGGGGAACAGCTTGTTAATGATTACCACTATTCAAAGTGTCTATAGAAGTGATTATTATGAGCACAGGACCAATAGAGAGCTAATACTGTAGTTGACGGAGGGCCCCTCTGGCCCAAGGGCCCCGATGCGGTCGCTACCTCTGCACCCCCTATTGCTACGCCCCTGCTCCTCCTCCTGACTCAGTCGCTTCCACCAATGTACTCTGTCTGCGTTCACACTGGCCGGGTCACCGGGTGCATTTAATTTTTTGGCCAGCACTATGACGCTGTGCTGCTACTACTACCACCAGTATGTTGCCATGATCCTTCTGTGCTGCTGAATTGACCGCCGGCATTGTCCTCCTCCTCCTGACTCACTTGCTTCCACCAATGTACTCTGTCTGCGTTCACACTGCCCGGGTCACCGGGTGCATTTAATTTTTTGGCCAGCAGTATGACGCTGTGCTGCTACTACTACTACTACCAGTATGTTGCCGTGGTCCTTCTGTGCCGCTGAACTGACCGCCCGCATAGTCCTTCTCCTGACTCAGTCGCTACCACCACTGCACTCTGCGTTCACACTGCCCGTGTCCACTGACAACTCTGCTGCGATGTCATTGCTAATTGCTGCAAAAAAAAAAACAAAAAAAAATTACAAAAACCTCTCTGGGGCCTTTTTGGCGTCAGCCACTCATCCTCCTCCAGCGGTACCTTCGCCGCCAAGTGCCATTGGAACTCGCCTTCACCTCTTTGACTGCTTAACGCGTATATCCCTTTTTAAAACCACTTATTACCAATTAATAGCCCCATTTAAAGTGTTGATTTCACTTTAAAATCCATTTTCTCTAGAAAAAAAAATTTGGGGGAATTTTTTATGTTGAATTTATGTTGCCCCTTATCACCTCGATAATCCATGCAATTTGGGGGATTGTAGCATGTATGGGGGCTTTGTTATTAACGTTAAAAGAAAATCCGCCTCCGGGCGGGAATCCACGCGTGATTACGCCATTCACGGCAGAAAATCCGCGTGGTTGCGTGGACGCGGACAAAAATCCGCATGCGGCGGGGCCGAATGCGGATTTTTTTTGCAACCACGCGGATTGCCGAATTCGTGGATGAGGCACATCCGAGCATCCCTGCACTGATCTATTCTGGGGTGCCCCAGGTGCCCCAAGCAGAGTCAGGCAGCTGGCGGCAGTACTCATCTCTGGCTGCTTGGTCTCCAGATCCTGCAGACATCATCTCTTCCTGGAATCCTGGCTTCTCCCCCTAGTGTTTGAGAAGGAATCAGAAGCTGGAGCTCCTAGATTCTGTTTCTCTAATGCTAGGGGGAGATTTGGTGCACAAATCGGGGATATGCTGGGTGCTGTGGTGCTTTTATGGGGGCATTCATGGTGCTATGGTGCCATGCTGGGTGCTGTAATGCCTTTATGGTTGCATGCAGGGAGCTGTGTTTCTACTATGGGGGCATGATGGGAGGTATGAAGCATCAATGAGGGGCATGTGGAAGCATGGGGGGGGATCCCCTAGAAGGTCAGGGAATGCTATGGGGGGACTGGTAGACACCTTGGCAGCAGGCCAGCCCGCTCAGCAGAAAGCCAGATCAGCCAGCACAGGAGCCAGGTAACTCTGCCTAGTTATGTTTAAGTGACACAAACTATTTATGTGATACGCTGCGTTTTCTTTTAATTAATGGAGAGGGGACTTCATCCAACATTTTACTGGGCAGGCCTACTTACACCACTGTGATGTTCATGTAAATTTGGCTCCACCCATGACCACTCCCACATTCTGGTGCATGGCCACACCTATTTTTCGGCTGGAGTGCCCAAAAGGCCACTGGATCTCTTAGGATACTAACAACACTGCTGCTGTAAATTGCTATATAAATACATAATAATAATATAGTAGGACATTAGACTATGACTATGGTACGAATAGATTGTGAGCTCCTCTGAGGACAGTCAGTGACATGACTACGTACTCTATAAAGTGCTGCAGAAGATGTCAGTGCTATATAAATACATAATAATAATAATATGGTAGGACATTAGACTATGGTAGGGATTCGAATGTGAGATCCTCTGAGGACAGTCAGTGACATGACTATGTACTGTGTACAGTGCTGCAGAAGATGTCAGTGCTATATAAATACATCATGATAATAAGGTAGGACATTAGACTATGACTATGGTAGGGATTAGATTGTTAGCTCCTCTGAGGACAATCAATGACATGACTATGTACTCTATAAAGTGTTGCAGATGATGTCAGTGCTATATAAATATACAATAATAATATGGTAGGACATTAGACTATGACTATGATAGGGATTTGAATGTGAGATCCTCTGATGACAGTCTGAGGACATGTAATCTGTAATGTGCTGCAGAAGATGTCAGTGTTATATAAATACATAGTAGAGTGGGGTGGGAGAGAGATGGAGGGACAGGAGACAGAAGAAGTGGGCTGATTGCAAGCATTGTTATCTGTATCCACTGGCCTCAGCAGCATTTTCAGTGAATACAGATAATAATGAGAACCGCCGACATCCATAGTGAAGAGGAAAGTGAAGCAAAAAAGGAAATGGACAAGCACCATGCAAGGGGATAATTATCTATATGTGTGTATATAACACATACCATACAGTATACTCAGTGTGACTACTGATTTTGAGACCAAAATGTGCAAAGGGCAGTAAACAATATTAAACAAACAAGGGAGAGGAAGAGCCCTTTTTGAAAAGCACCAGAGAGGTCAAATAAAGTATTATCACAAAATATATTTTACAAAAAAATCCAAAACAACAATAAAAACAATTAGAATAAACTTCTCCCATTGCCGCCATGTAAGTGCCACTTTACCCTGCACAATAGTGTTTCATTGTTTGCGCTTCTGAGCACCCCATTCACCTCTGGTTTCCCCAGCATCCCCTTAACCGGGGCATCTTTCTTTACTAGTGCAATCCTTGCACCTATCCTTGCACTTTTTTTCCACCTCCCTCTATATAGGAATTATCCCTTTCTTATGCTTAATTGTTAACTTTGCACTTTATTGGGACACATGCAATATTTATCAACTCTGATTATTTAATTATATATCCCTCTTATCACGTGAGTTCCTCTTGAGGTTTACAATTGTTATGGGAGTCCTTCTGATTTGCCTATCATGACATATGTATTTTACAATTACTCTAATATTTATATATTTGGAGAGACATTGCCTGTCACCTCTGGTGATATTTTAATTGTTTTTATTGTTGTTTTGGATTTTTTGTAAAACAAAGATATTTTGTGACAATACTTTATTTGACCTTTCTGGTGCTGTTCAAAAAGGGCTCTTCCTCTCCCTTGTTTGGGGGAGGTGAAGCATTCTGCAAGGTCCAGAATGTATCTTTACTAGCACACAGCAGGGGCACAGGGCTGTGCTCATACAGTACCTGACACTGAGCTCTGTCATGTTCCTCAGAGCTGCTCCATGCTCTGCTACATCCAAAGTGCTGTGAGCCATTCTGGTGTCTCAAATCCGGATCAGGGAGAAACCCGGATAGTTGCTATCCGTATATCTCCCAGTAAAGCTGTGCAGGGTGGGCGGGGGGGGGTCAAGCTTACCTGTCTGACGCCTTCTTTGTCCGCCCCTGGCGCCTCCCACGATGCAGTCCAATCCGGCGTCACGTAACTATACACTTCCTCCTTCAACCCGGAAAGAGGAAGTGTTTGTAGTCACGTGACTGCCGTGTGGACCGCAACGTGGGAGGCGCCGAGGGACGAATGAAGAAGACGTCAGACAGGTAAGCTTGACTACCCCCCCCCCCCCCCCCCCCGCACAGCTTTACTGGGAAATATCCGGATAGCAACTATCCGGGTTTCTCCCGGATCCGGATTTGAGCAGCCCTAGTCTCAACTTGTGCCTATCCCCAGACACTGCACTGACCCCAGTCTGAGGGGGGATTCTGAGCACCAGTAATCCCCCCTAAACTTGCCTATGCTTTCCAACCTAACATCGCTGCAGTTAGGAATTGGAGTATGATGTCAATATAGCAGACTGTTTTATTAGGTATGTTAGGAAGCACCATTTTAAAGAGGCCCTGTAGTGACACATAGTAGAATGCAGTATATTATTCAGGATACCCACTTTTATGGTAATTTTCCTGGTTTTAGCATCTGAAACACTTCTTTTATCTACTGTATATATTGCTGCATATTGAATGTAGTCCTGCCCCCCCAGTGATGATTAGCCTAGGCTGATTAGCTATGCAGAATTCTTTTGACCACCCCCCTTCCCCATGAGCATTCTGGAAGACTACATTTTTTACTGACTTCAGAACTCTCAATAATCAAACAATCCTTAGAGATGGCGCAGAGGCTTCTCCGATCCTCCTGCAGCACACCGATGCTCGTCGGCTGCACTCCCATCTGTGTGTGAGGGCATCCGCACTGCGCAGGCAAATGGACAGCCTGTTCCAGCGCAATAGCATGGAGCAAGTTGCACACGGAGGAAACAGCAATGCAGCTGTGATCTTACACGTATGGGAGTGCGGCCACACAGACCTCTTCAACAAGCCCTTGTCAAACAGGTTTGAGAGTCCCCAGCACTGGAAAAATGAGCAAGAGGGGGACAGGGGCAGCCTCTGGATTATCCAGATGCTTGCATCTACTTAGGTGAGTATTAAACCTTTTTAAGTCCTTTAACAGTAAGTTCACAAAATGCGAGCGCTGTAAATGACGGCTATAGCAGCGCTCAGTGACTGATTTGGGCACAAATCACTACAAGAACACTGTAATTGGTCCACCAGCAATAGCTGGAAGCCGAGTTATGTCTTTCCCCTACTATCCATGGTGGCCTGGAGGGGGAATACTATTTAACGCCGCCGGGACTTGTGCTGGAGCAGGGTGAGCAGTTTATGGGCTTTATCCTGCGCCCAAATCTCCCAGCAGCTATGTTATGTGCACACACCCTTTTTGCAAAAAGTACATTTTATATTGCTTGCTTAACCCCCCTGGCGGTATGAAAAATTCCGCCAGGGGGCAGCGCAGCTTTCTTTTTATTTTTTTATTTTTTTAAATCATGTAGCGAGCCCAGGGCTCGCTACATGATAGCCGCTGCTCAGCGGCATCCCCCCGCCCGCTTCGATCGCCTTCGGCGAACTCCGATCAGGAAATCCCGTTTTCTTTCTCTGCCTGAAAGAGTTGCAAATCAGGTATGCAAGTGTCAGTTCCTGTCCGGGTTGGGACTGGGTCAGACTCTAGTGTAACCTTCACTGATATGGAATTGCAGCCAGAAAACACTTTTGTGGCAGTAAATGGCTTCTAAGAGCAGGAAAGAGATAAAAGGGGTCAATAGTTCATATATTTTAGCTCTGGCATACTTCAATTAATGTGTCATTGAGAAAAGGCCATGAAACAGTAAAAGCTTAAAAAGTTGATTTAAATATAAAAGAAAACTGTGGGATAACTTTAAAAGTCATTTTTAGAAGTAGGAGGACAGATACAATTGTTTATCTCAGTTTTTTTTTTTTCGCCTTGGATGTCCTTTAAAGGAAATCTAAAGTTAAAAATAAATACAGTTTATCTTACCTGCCGGGAGGCTGCAAGGAACCTCAGGTAAGTTAAAATGTTTTTTTCTTTGTCTTAAAGCGCAACTGAAGTACAAAAAAACCAAAGAGTTTCACTTACCTGGGGCTTCTGCCAGCCCCTTGCAGCTGTCCTGTCCCGTGCCGGTCCTCCACGACCCTCCGCTCATCTGTCACCAGCTAGTTTCGGTTTTGCCGATGGGCCACTGTGCATGCGCAGATCTGGCCACGTGTAGCTTCACTCGCGTAGGGCGCTATTGTGGACGGGAGAGTGAACAAGGCTACCTGTGGCAGAGCTGCGCAGGCGCAGTGGCCCATCGACTTACAAGTCGACTGAAGCTAAACTAGCTGGCGGCGGGAGAATGGAGGATCGTGGAGGACCAGCACAGGACAGGATGGCTGTAAGGGGCTGGCAGAAGCCCCAGGTAAGTGAAACTCTTTTTTTTTTATTATTATTTTCAGTTGCACTTTCAGTTGCACTTTAAGTAACACTTTAACACCATCTGAAGTGTTAAGTGAGCAATAGCTACAGTTTTGTGTGTCTCTCATACCAGAGTGTGTATTGGTTAAGTGCATTGTTGTTTTCCTGCTGTGATTATATCACTGAATGAAGCAAACATTGGTCTGGCTCCCTTCCCAGCATGGCAAAGACAATGATATCATTGGGCTGACTTAGCATCCGCAAGCCCCACGTTTATGTGTGTGCCTATATAAGCGATCTGTCCAATCACGCTCCACCACTGCTGTGACTATGACAGCCAGTAAACAAGGACCGTGGTAAATGATTAGCCTCATAAAAGCAGTATCTATTATTTTACAGCCTTTTTTCACATTTCTGGAGCAGTGAGCGTGACCTTGCATAGTCACAGCAGAGTTGAGCAGCTACTCTACACTTTGAATGCGGCTGAGGTTGATTTTGGACACAATCCGGCCATTACAGGGTGACAACAGACAACACAAGACTGATCATTTGGCAACCAGTGCTTCCTTAAGCTACATACTGTACACACGGGGCACAATTGTCCCCCGTTGCATGGCTACAAGAGACCAGGGAGCGACAGCTATCTACGCGTCTCGCCAGAAAAGCAGAGACGCGGCGGAAGCTGTCTGTGAATGGAGCATCCCCCAGCCGGATGCTCCATTCACTTGCATTGGGTCTCCTGTCGCTAGTCCACATACACACGAGAACTAGCGACATTTGCGGCGACGTTGCGGCGACAGCTGTTGCCGGCGATTGAACAAGTCAATCGCCTGGTGATAGCTCTGAGTAGCGACGGTTCGGGGCGCGCGCATCATACACACAGACGACCTGTCGCCGCAACACGCGCGTGCCAGGTGGTTGCAGCAACAGCCGTACCCCGTGTGTATGAGCCATTAGGTGCTCACACTATGCATGTTGGAAATAATGTCAGTTGTAGATGGATGCAACGTGCTGCAACGGTCTCACTCAGGCCCAGATTTACATCACAGGAGTCTATAGGCACAGATGTCCTGGCAATCTAGACTCCGCCCTCCATGAACACCCATCAAACCGCACTGCATTCGGGGGCGGCCTAGTTGTCACTTCTCACTTCTTACTTCTTTTGTCCATCATAGATAGCTACAGGTGATCCTTAGTATTATGTAGCCAAAGCTATCCACCATAGCTCCCAACTGTCCCTCTTATGGAGGGACAGTCCCTCTTTTGGGAGCCATGTCCCACTGTGCCTCTTTCTCCCTCATTTGTCCCTCTTTCATGACTGATGTACAGATCTATGTAAATATATTCTTTTTTTCTACTGAAAAATGTGTTTAATTGACTTTAAACTTTATTCCCTTTATTCCCTTCTTTCAAATTGATATATTTCTTATTTCTAATGTTAATAGGAAGTGTCCCTCTTTCTTATCTCAAAACGTTGGGAGGTGTGATCCACAGTAAGTAGTTAGAGCTGCCCCCAAGCATTAGGTAGCTATAGGTGTCCCCCAATAAAGGGAGATCTGGTCAATGAAAGAGAACCGAGTGAGTAACCTCTCATTTACACTCCGCATAGGTAAGGCAGGAGGGAGGCACTTGAGGAGGGGAGTTAGCCGCCTTTCCATCATCAGGCGCCTGTAGGCACATGCCTACAGTGCCTTATGGAAAATTCGGCCCAGGTCCCACTATGGACCCATTCTTATCTTTTCATTGGCTCCGTGGTATCTCGTGCGAGCGCAAGCTCCCGTCTAATCTCGCTCTTCACAAGATGACACTATATGGTGTCCAGGAGGAACAACGGAGCCACTCTCTGGCTGCCATTCTGCGTTAGGCGGTCGCAGATTGATTAAGCATTGTGAGCCCACATCACAAAAAAGCAGATGCGAGATGAAAAACTAACTATAACAAGTAACTTGTCTATATATCTTATCTAAAGTTTAGATAGTTTACACAGCAAATCTAGCTGCAAACAGCTTCAATAGAATATGATTATTTCTTCCTGTGATACAATGACAGGAGCCATGTTGTTTGTAAACATTACACAGGCAAGCTTATCTGCATCTTGAGCACTCAGCCTGTGAAAAAACCTAATCCCCCTCCTCCTCCCTCCTGCCTCTGAAATCTCTGGCTAGTAATACCTCCTCCTCCTCCTGCCCAGACTGAGCTCCCATGAGCCCTTGCTACTGTCTGAAAATGCCTTGGCTCTCTGAAAACCTGTGGGCGTGGCTTGTTTAGTTTATAGGGTATTAGGGTATTAAAACAAAAACAAAAAAGTATTTGGCTTGAGGAATGCCCCATAAACAATAGGAAAGGAACACAATTATGCAATGAGTAAAAGTTCATCTCGGATCCACTTTAAGGCCTGGTGCACACCAAAAACTGCTAGCAGATCCGCAAAATGCTAGCAGATTTTGAAACGCTTTTTCTTCTTTTTCTGTAGCGTTTCAGCTAGCATTTTGCGGTTTTGTGAAGCGTTTTTGGTGTAGTAGATTTTATGTATTGTTACAGTAAAGCTGTTACTGAACAGCTACTGTAACAAAAAACGCCTGGCAAACTGCTCTGAAGTGCCGTTTTTCAGAGCGGTTTGCGTTTTTCCTATACTTAACATTGAGGCAGAAACGCATCCGCAATCCAAAATCTGCAGTAGCCCGGGAGTATGCGTTTCTGCAAAACGCCTCCCGCTCTGGTGTGCACCAGCCCATTGAAATACATTACCCTAGCGGATCCACACCCGCAAGCGGATCGCAAACCGCAGCAGAACCGCTCTGGTGTGCACTAGGCCTAAATGTGTGCTGCCCAGAAATTGCCTAGATGGGAACACAAAAGATGAAAGATGGATAGTCAGAGTGGCCCCTTGCCGACCCCACCCCCACCACCACCACTACATCTCTGCCACGGGTGATGTTACTGTAGCACCACCCCCTCTTGGATACACATCAGCATAATTTTTTTTTATTACGTGGTGCTGCGTGGTTCTGGAGGAGATCTCTGACACTTTGATCTAGTGATGATTGTAACATGTTAATTACAATTTTGCAAAGTTTTTACATATTCTTCATAATTATGATTACAATCGTAATGGAGAAATCGTCATCACTAAAAATTACGTGAAATTTTGCACAATTATGACCATACACACATTTTCCATAATAATCATTTAATCATTTTTGTAATTATGCTCGTTTTCTTGGTGCAATTTTCATCTTTATTAAAATTTCGTAGTTGTAAGTATTATTCTGGTTGAATTTTCGTGTAAAATGAAAAATTAGGGTTTTGTGTTACCCGCCATTTTGTAAAATTTTCTTGTTTTACAAGAGATTACAAAAATTACAAGTAACACAAAATTAAAGGGGAACTGAAGAGAGAGGTATATGGAGGGTGCCATGTTTATTTCCTTTTAAGCAATACCAGTTGCCTGGCTGCCCTGCTGATCCTCTGCCTCTAATACTATTAGCCGTAGCCCCTGAACAAGCATGCAGCAGATCAGGTGTTTCAGACTTTAAAGTCAGATCTGACAAGACTAGCTGCATGCTTGTTTCTGGTGTTATTCAGATACTACTGCAGAAAATTAGACCAGCAGGGCTGCCAGGCAACTGGTATTGATTAAAAGGAAATAAATATGGCAGCCTCCGTATGCCTCTTACTTCAGTTCCCCTTTAAACAAGAAATGATGATTAAATGCAAAATTAGGACATGGGAGCCAATTGTGCAGCCTCAGAGTCTGGTGACTAGGCCATCCGGTGGCACACCTGGGACATTGGCTGAAACATACTTGTGCCTGGGATGGGTGCCCAACTCTGGGGCAAGTCCCAGGTAAAGTGGGACATCTGGTCACTACTCTATAGATATTCTGCAACCCCGCCCCCTCGGCCATGGGCGGCGCTATGCTGGGGCACTGTCACCCCCGGGAATCACTGTGCCCCCCCCCCCCCCCCTAAGTGCTTCCCTGCTCACTAACATACAGTAAACTGTTTCTAGGCTCCAACATCTTAAAGTGAAGAGGATAGGGTCTGTAAAAAATAGGATAATACTTTTCTCCAATAATAGCACCATCATTTGGACAATCTGCTCTGCTCAAACGCCTCTGAGTTCTGTTTGTGATGTTTACATTTGGTTCCTATAATTGCTGAACTAGTTAGCATTAATTTTAATACCGGAGTTATGCTAGGTACACACCATACAATTTTCTGTTAGATTCTTCTGTTAGATTTGCCTACAACATGGAAAAAAGCTATCTGGCAGGTAAATCTAAGAGACAATCTAACAGAAAATTGTATGGTGTGTACCTAGCATTAGGCACAAAAAAATCTAAAGCTTACCATACAAACATCGATTTAGATCACCCAAATGGGCCCAACCAGCCAACCATCGTGCCCCCTATGTGCCCCCCCCCCCCCCCCAAATGTTAAGCTGGAGCTGCCACTGCCCCCAGCCCTTTGCCCCCCACCCCACAATTGCTCTTGCATTCCTCTACTTAGGACTTATTACATGTTCATGGCATCACCAACAGGGATGATCGTAGTCAGCCTACGCTGGAACTACCCGTATTTTTACGCAAATACGCTTCGCAATCTACGGCTATGTAATCAGAAACTTCACTACGTTTGCATTCTGTAGACTACGTGTTAAAATACGCAAGCTTCGCGTGGTGCGAAGCGCAGTTGATGCGACCGCTTATGCCCTTATGCGGAAAAATGTCCGCAATAATCTTCAACCTATTTGCAAATATAAACTTATATAGGCATACATTCCACCTTCCAATGCGGAATTGCATGCATATAAAAGGGCAATAATATTTCTGCGCATGCGCAATGATCCATATAGATGCAGTTACCGCACGCGTAGTTGACTTCGCAATACATACGTCAACTACGCATAGCGGGCGAAGCTTCGCATAGCAGGACTACGACTACGCGGAAATGCGTACGTGTAGTTCTTAAGCTTCGTCTACGAACTACGATGCGTAGTTGCGTACTACGACGCGTAGATTCGCGCTGGCGTAGTTTACGAGCAACCCTGATCACCAAATACCCTAGCTTAGATTAGGTATAGCGCACTGCTCCTTCATATTACATGGTTTAATAACTGCTGGCTGGGCCTGTAGGCTTGTGATTCAGCAGAGTGTACTCAGACTCTATCCTCTGCCATTTATACATTGTTTGCACTTACTGCAGAGAACCTAAGAATTTTTCATTGGGGACGTTAAACGTTTCCTACCTCCAATCACAGAAGCAATGAAATGAGAATTTGAGGTCTGTGACTGATGCCAAGGAGGGATAATTTGAATTGCCGCTTGGCACGTCTCGGTGATCACAGCTGGTTGCTCATTGAAATGAAAAGGATTTTTAAGGAACTTTAAACGACAAAATGGCCCGTGTTTCAAAGAAACCTTGTGAATTTTTTTAATGAAAGTAGATTTACGTTCTCAAGCTGAACACCAGACAGGCAATGAAAGACGCAATTAAAATAAATACCTGAAAAGTGTTCTACTGGTCAATATATCTGGAATTTTCAGCCTGTGGGTTCAGATTTCCCCTGGCACAATGCGTACCTCGCACGATGACCTCATATTTCTTTATTGTAGTAGAAGTAATATTACCTGGCTACCTCCCTGTCCCAGTTGTTATGCTCTCTATGAAGTAGTGCGTAAAATATGGGGATGAGGTCATTTCTTTGCTTCTTCTTCTTCTGTAAAATCTTATATTGGTGGCAGGGCCAGTTCTAGATTTTTTGCCGCCTGAGGCAAACTTGTGAGGATGTGCCTCCCCTTCTGCTGTGCAAATCAAATGAAACACTGCTGCTCTCCTGCCCTCCTCCTCCTCAATCACGGTCAGACTCCTCACACAGCACAACAAGCTGCTTTTCTCTAGTGATGCTCTCCTGCCTCCCCTTCCTCAATCACTGTCAGGCTCCTCACACAGCACAACAAGCTGCTTTTCCCTAGTGATGCTCTCCCGCCTACCCCTCCTCAATCACTGTAAGGCTCAACACAGCACAACAAGCTGCTTTCCCCCAATGATGCTCTCCCGCCTCCCCCCTCCTCACTCACTGTCAGATGCCTCACACAGCACAACAAGCTGCTTTCCCCCAATGATGCTCTCCCGCCTCCCCCTCCTCAATCACTGTCAGACTCCTCACACAGCACAACAAGCTGCTTTTCCCCTGTGATGCTCTCCCGCCTCCCCCTCCTCACTCACTGTCAGACTCCTCACACAACACAACAAGCTGCTTTCCCCCAATGATGCTCTCCCGCCTCCCCCTCCTCAATCACTGTCAGGCTCCTCACACAGCACAACAAGCTGCTTTTCCCTAGTGATGCTCTCCCGCCTACCCCTTCTCAATCACTGTAAGGCTCAACACAGCACAACAAGCTGCTTTCCCCCAATGATGCTCTCCCGCCTCCCCCCTCCTCACTCACTGTCAGATGCCTCACACAGCACAACAAGCTGCTTTCCCCCAATGATGCTCTCCGCCTCCCCCTCCTCAATCACTGTCAGACTCCTCACACAGCACAACAAGCTGCTTTTCCCCAGTGATGCTCTCCCGCCTCCCCCTCCTCACTCACTGTCAGACTCCTCACACAACACAACAAGCTGCTTTCCCCCAATGATGCTCTCCCGCCTCCCCCTCCTCAATCACTGTCAGACTCCTCACACAGCACAACAAGCTGCTTTTCCCCAGTGATGACCTCTTCACCTAAATCTCCTCTCGCTTCTCCTCCTACTCTGAGTGCATGCTGTTAGTGTAAACAGTGAGTTAGTGATCCGGATGGCATGAACCTCCTCGTCGTTGAATGGGGGGGGGGGCGACCCAGCATCAGGGGGAGGGGGCGGAGCCTGTACCAGCTAGTGCACTGTAGCACCACCCCTTTTGAGCGCACACCAGCATAATCTTGTATTTACGCAGTGCTGCATGGTTAAGGAGGAGTTCTCTTACACTTTGATCTAGTGATGATCATAATGTGCTAATTATGATTTCGTTAAATTTCACCTCATTTTCGTAATTACGATTATATTCGTAATGAAAAAAATCATGATTACAAAAAAATTACATGAAATTTTGCGTAATTACAACCATACACACATTTTCCATAATTATGATCGCTTTTGTAATTACGATCATTTTCGTTATTAAATTTCCATCTTTGCTTAAATTTCATAATTACGAGTATTTTTTAGGTTGAATTTTCATGTAAGACACGAAATTACAATTTTGTGCTACCCATTTCGTGTAATTTACTTATTTTACCGGAAATTACAAAATTACAAGTAACACAAAATAAAACAAGAAATTTTTATTTGGCCTGAGGAAGTAGGTTCAGACCCACGAAACGCGTTACATAGAACATAATAAATGTCTTTTCTATATGAAGTTGTCTTTATTGAGGTAAGCCACCACCTTTTCCACTTTTAGTTGTTTTTAATCTAATTTAATATACCTCTGGGCCCCTCTTTATCCCCCTGTGCTTCTCACGCTCCATTGGACGAAACAGGTGGTTTCGGCGCACAGAGCTCACTGCCAGGCGCCAAAATCAGGCGCCCCATAGCAGCAATGTAATACTGCGCGTGGTGCCTAAGGGTAATTCGGGGCTCCAGCGGTTGCGTAATGACCTAATTATGATTAAGTGAAATTTCATGTAATTCGCAAAATTACGATTATGACCGTAGTCGAAATTTCACGAATTTCACAAAATTCCGCGTTTATGGGGATTTCATAATTATGATCGTTTTTCGTAATCAACCATGCATAACCACTAAGTGCACCTTGACAAAGAGCATCTGTCTTAGAAGTGGCTGCAGGTAGAGCCTCCTGATGTATTTAAAGCGACAGCATGTGCAGGGGCCTTTGCATTATCAGTAATTGCAATCAATAAGTGACTTTCATGAGTTTAGTCACTATGTGCATATTTATTATTAGAAACAACCTTAGGGCCATTTTCATAACTAAAATAACTTTGTTTCTATAGAAAACATGAAATTACTAAATTTTGCGTTAAAGGGAACCAGAGAGGAATGGAGCCTGGAAATAGAAAGAGCTTTTATACATACCTGGGGCTTCTTCCAGCCCCATAAGCCTGGATCGATCGCTCCCACGCCACCGTCCTCCGCTTCCTGGAACTGCCGGTACCGGGCCCGTTACTTCCGGCGGACGCGGCCAATTGTCCGCATCACAGGGGCTCCCTCCATACCCGTACGCATGCGGTTGCGCAGTAGGCAGCCTCATGCGTACGTGTATAGAGGGAGCTCCGTGTGATGCGGAGAATCAGCCGCGTCCGCTGGCCGACTCGCGGCAATGACGGGACCAGGTACCAGCGAATCCAGGCAGCAGAGGACGGCGGCGTGGGAGCGATCCGTGCGTATGGGGCTGGAGGAAGCCCCAGGTATGTATAAAACCTTTTTTTAACCTCTCTGGTTCCCTTTAAACACGAATTTGCAACGACACGCGAAATTCTGAATTATGGTTTGTATGGCTATTATGAAATTACGAATTTGTGTCGTAGCGGAAAAATTTGCGTCCGTAATTAAGGAAACACGAAATTTATGAAAATTTTGGTTCAGCACTAGTTGCCATACCCCTAATTACATCTCTGTCCAAGTTGTGGCAACTCGGAGGGGGAATAGTATTTAACGCTGCCAGGGAGTTTTGCAGCAGCGGGGAGAGCCGTCATTCGGCTCTCCTGACAACAAACTCACCGGTGACGAGTACATACATACGCCCATTGGAGGGGTGGCCCTGGTCCCACCTATCACCACCACTATCGGTACCTGGTGTTTTTTCCATAAGAGAGCAACCACTTCCAGAACTTCCTGGACACCCGAGTCATAGTTGTGAATCTCCACCTGCCTTATGTGGTCGGGTGCCCCCCAGTGTAAGTACTACTATTTCTACTTCTCTGCATGATTCTCGTGTTGGTGACCTATCGGGTTATCTGGCCTCCTGTTGTCTCTGTGCTTGCTTCCCTTTTCAAGGTGTTTAGCTACCGCCCCTTTGTTAGACCAATGAGAATCCTCCCTGGTTTGAGAGAGGATTCCCACTGGTCAGTTGCAATCCAATAGGGAGCTCCAATCTGAATACTGGTGCCGCCTCTCCCATGCATTGGACCTGAGCGGTGGTGTAAGCAGCGGCGGAGGAACATGAATGTAATGGTGACAAGTATATTGTGCGGATGGCCAATGAAACATAAAGGAAAAACTGGATCAAAAATGGATGCCCAATGTGATAAACCGATCCCTTTAAAGTGGACCTGAACTCTACTCAGGGCAGAAGGAAAACAATACAAGCAGTATCCCCCTCTGTGCATAGAACTCTCAGTAAGGAACATTTCGTACAGATCACCTGGCAGAACTAATGATGTCACCACTTATAAATTTCAGAATGAAAGTCAGGGAGAGGAAAGATTTTACAATTTGCAAACACTGACTAAATAATCTATAAATTACTATTGTAAAAAATGTTATTCATTATGTTATTTTCACTACAGTTCTTTTTAAGTGAAAAGACAATATACTCTGTACAGCACTACAGAAGATGTTGGTGCTATATAAATACTAAATAATATTGTCAGTATTCTACTAACTGCTTCATCCCCGCGCCCAAGTTTCCTTGGTGCCTTTTTACATGTATGCAGCTCAGCTGTTGTTGTAATGTTTACTTCAACCCTGTGTCGTGGCGGACCCCGGTGGCGTACATATAATTAAACTGATGGGAAATGTGGGCGCAGGGTAAAGCCAATAAACTGCTCACCCTGCTCCTGCAAAAGTCCCGGCAGCGTTAATTACTATTCCCCCTCCAGGTCGCCGTGGACAGTGGGGAAGTACGTCATTTAGTTTCCAGCTATTGCTGGAGGCCAAATTATGCCGAACACAGTGATTCCAGCACAAGGAGACTTGGGCGCAGCCGGCACCACCATAGGCTGCAATAAGAATTACGGCTATAGCAGCGCACAGGGAGTAACTTTGGCACCGTCAGAAGACAGAGCTGAAGTTACTTTTCCCGAATTATTTAATTCCCCACCATCCATGGCGGCCTGGAGGGGGAATAGTATTTAATATGGCCGGGAACTTGTGCAGCAGCAGGATCAGCCATTTACCGGCTGTATCCTGCTCCCAAGTCTTCCGCGCAGATATCTCTCGTACGCAAATTATGCTGTTCTTATAATAATTTGGGCTCCATCTTTTGACAGCGCCCAATCTACTATCTGAGCGCCCATTTAGCCGTAGTTTCTATTATGTCCTATTGCGCCGCTGGCTGTGCCGAAATCTCAGGCGCTGTTAATAGTTGCTTCGCCCCAGTGTGAGTTTTACATTGGGCCCCCTCAAGTACGACTGATACCTCTACTTTCTGAAATGACCCTCGTAAAAATATACATTCTTAACCTGAACGTAAATTGAGATTTTATGTGCAACAATCCATAACTGGAGAGCATGACTTTTGCCAGGGTCATATAATTTCAAAGTACTAATCTCCGAAATGTGGGATTTTATCTCCCTGGATGCTTTCTCGAACATGTGGTGACCACCAGTCCTTCTAGGTCATTACACCGTAGCCTGTGGCTACGTGTGTCTAAAACAACATGTGTAATAGGGATGACCTTGATCCAAAATAAAATCCGACAGACAATGACTCCATTTACGTTTAAAGCCTCTGCTGACATGTGCTTGTTATGTGAGTGAACCTTTGTAAGAAACACAAAATTAACACCTGTTTGGTCAACTTAACCTTCAGTTAAACAGGACAAACATTGTAAGGATTTATAGGGCCAATGACAGCGCCATAAAGCCAGCAGACAGAGAGTCTTGCCCGTCGGGTGATCTTTTTACAGCATGGTGCAGAGGGTGGACCCTAACCCAACGCTTAGCACAGAAAGTCATCAGATTTATACCCCCCTTCCTTTCGGCGCCTTGCTGCAATTCATCGAAAAAATGCAACATTTGTATGCATTAACATTTATGAAACATTACGTTTTATTGTTGCTACATGCTAAATGCAAATAAATGTTTATGATGTACTGCCACGCAAAGATAAAATAATACTATATATAGAGCACCAAATATGAGTCTGCGTGAACCTGTGTGGGTATTGACGTTAGTAATGAACGTAATCAACAAATTACGATTTTGCTAAATTTTTGGTACATTTTCGCAATTACGCTTATATGTAAATATGATTTGCAAATTCAATTGATTTCGTGTAGTCATGCGTAATTTTCACCTCCCCCAGCACGAGTATCTACGTCCCTGTATTTACACAAATATAAACAAATACAAACACTTGGTTCTGTTTCTATTTTTAGAACTCACTAACTCTGTATCTCCATCTTGTGGCCAAAAAGTAAAACCACATCCAAATACGCCTTCCCATAGAAAAATGAAATGCATTTTCATTATTTTTAAAAACCCATCGAGGTGAAATGGTTAAATAAAATTGTGCGTAATTTTGTGTAATTTCTTGCCAAATTTAGCAGTGAATAGCAAAGCACCCATACATGCTATTGCCACCAAAATTGCTACATATATTAAAGAGGAACTCCAGCCTAAACAAACATACTGTCATTAAGTTACATTAGTTATGTTAATTAAAATAGATAAGTAATATAATTTCTTACCCACCCTGTTTTAAAAGAACAGGCAAATGCTTGATTTCATGGGGGCAGCCATCTTTTTCATGGGGGCAGCCATCTTTTTGGTTGAAAGGAGGTGACAGGGAGCATGAGACACATTTCTAACTATCCTGTGTCCCGAGCACCTCTCCCAGTTGCTAGGCAACGTGAATAACAACATAGGAAATCCCATCATGCTCTGCACAGCATCTTTGATGGGTGGAGCTTAGTTAAAATGCAGCTAAAAATGATGCTTTGGTAAGAAAAACAAAGTTCTGATGCTGTGAAACTGTTAAAGAAACACCAAGCCTTTTCAGTTCTACTGAGTAGATTTTTAGCCCAGAGGTTCACTTTAAAGAGGAGCTGTTAGGTATAAGGTCTCAGAGAAAATAAACACATATATCAGTAGCTAAAGATTGGCTGTACTAACATTACATATGCATTTCACTGTCCACGTTTGGATTTCACAGATTTTGTATATAGTATATGCAGAGATAGATGCTCCTGACAGCTCATGGCAGGCTCCATGTTTTTCTGTCAAATGTGTCGTCATGTCCTGCCTGCTTCCTGATCACAGATAAGCTCGTACTTGAATAACACAGTGTGCAGTGAATATTAATGAGCCATGTGGCTAGGAACAATAGCTGACTCCTGCAGTGTACTCTGCCCCGAGATTTATCAGTGCTACGCGCTGGACTGATTACAAGCTCCTGTAACGTCTCATTAGCAGCCGAGGGGAGGGCCCCAGAATGCTTTGCAGTTTAGTATGCGGCTTGCGTCCTTATGGGTCTGTAACAGCCTTACTGATAAGCACACATCAAAGGTAACTGAGATTTTTATCTTCACTAATGGCTTTTGGGCTTCCTTCTAAACTGTTTAACACAGGAGAATAGAGGTTTAAATTAGCTTCTGCAGCCTGACAGTTACTCTTTAAGGAGAATCATGGGTACAAGTAAAAAAAAAAAAAGAATTTTGCAAAAAGACCAGAACGTTTTTGAGAAACTCGATTTTAAAAATGCAAGTAAAAAATGGTTTTTAAACTTAGAAAAATGGCAGTTTAAAAAACATTTTTCTTTGCATTTGTAAAATCGAGTTTCTCAAAAACTACAAGGTCTTTTTGAAAAATCCTTTTGTGACTTATACCCACTACTCGGCTACATGTGTAGCAATTTTGGTAGCAGTAGACTGTATGGGGGCTTTGCTATTAACCTCTAAATTCGGCACAAAATGATGCGACATTTCGCGAAAATGACGTGGAAAAATTATGCGAAATTTTGAAATACTACTATTACATACGAAATTAATTATGATTTTCTCCGAAATTTTGCATTACGGTGCGTAATTGCAAATTTCAATGCGAAATTTCGGCCCACCACTGATTGGCGCAACACACATATTAAAAACCAGTGGGAAGGGCTTTAGCTCGCCAGCAGGGGCACTGGAACACATTTTTTTGATGGTTTTGCAGTAAAAAATTTAAAAATCTACTGGCTCCCTCTCCAGTTGTGCGTTGCTGTGTGCGTTTTCAGCAATGCACAGTGTGTATGCTATGCAAGGTCATAGACTGCACTTATGAGTTACAATTGAAGCAAGACATGATTGCATGCAAAAATGTGCACTGCGCACACAAGCACTAAAGTGGTATATTTCATGAGCTGTGTGGGCTCTCTCGCCATCCTCTCCGTCGTCTCGTTATCTGCTCTCATGCGCATGCGTCTCCCTGTTGTGTTCCCGCAGCTGGGAGTGTTCTGCACATGCGCAGTAATACTGTGTAGGCACAAAACGCTCCTGGATGCAGGAGTGCGAGTGCGAGGCCAGGCCGGCGAACACAGTTGCAGAAGAACAGACTGGGCACATTACCGGTGGAGATAAAGAGAGAACAGAGCTGCTGGAGAGGAGGCGGGGAGACCACACACCTCATGGGGCTGGAGGAAGCTCCAGGTAGGTATAAATATAACACTATTAAAGTGGACTTGAACTCAGAACATCCTCTCTGCTCTAAAAGATACACAACAGCATAATAGTCTATAACCACTTGAAGACCGCAGTGTTAAACCCCCCCTAAAGACCAGGCTATTTTCTTAATTGGGCCACTGCAGCTTTAAGGACTTGCTGCAGGGCCGCACAACTCAGCACACAGGTAATTCCTTCCCCCTTTTCTCCCCACCAACAGAGCTCTCTGTTGGTGGGGTCTGATTGCTGCCCCAGTGTTTTTTTTTTTTGCCAAATATTTTTATTTATTTTTTTCTAATAAAATTGCTCCTTTTTCTTTAATGTTTCCCTCCCTCCCTCCCGCTTCAGTCTATCACAGCGGATCACTTCCCTGTGTCCCAGGGGGACAGGCGTGTCACATGGCTGTCCCCAGTACAGCGCTGCCTTAGGTCGCAGTTCTCTACAGGGTTATTAGATGGCAAAACTGCTGCTGGTAGACTGAAGGCGGAGTGGAGATGCGCGCGCATCAGCATGCACGATCTCCTGCTAGCCCCATAGAAGGCCGTTCACGACAATCGGCGTGGAGCGGTCCTGAGGCTGCCGCCGCGTTCACACCAATTGGCGTGGAGCGATCGGTAGGTAGTTAAACAAAAAAACATTTCTTTGTTACAGCTGATACAAATCCTAAAATAAATCTGCACTGTTTCTACTTGCTGCTTTCATGGAAGCAGACATATTGTTAACATCCAGTGCTTTCAAATGAACTTATCTGCCATCTCTGCCGTAGCAGTCATGTGACACGGGAAAGATCAAATTACAACTTGTGGGATGGGGAATTAAACAGGCTAAACTCTCCAAGTACATACAGGGTGCATTTCTCTATGCTTTTCGACAGTCCTGTGCAAAAGTTCAGGTCCACTTTAAACAGCTCAGGTGCACTTTAAAAGACAACCGAGGCGAAAATAAACGAATGAAATAAACAATTGTATCTATCTTCCTTCTCCCATAAATGACTTTTTAAGATATTCCACAGTTTTATTTTATGTTTAAATCGACTTTTTAAGTTTTAACTGGTTTATTGTTTTTGCTCAATGACACATTGATTGAAGAATGCCAGAGCTAAAATCTATGAACTATTGACCCTTTTTATCTCGTTCCTGCTCTCAGAAAGTGTTTTATAGTTGCAATTTTTATCAGTGAGGCTCACACTGTAGTCACTTCCTGTCTGAGTCAGGACTGAGTCAGCCACTTACATACCTGATACTTAACTCTTTCAGGCAGAGAAAGAAAACAAGGACCACAGCATAGGTATGTGTGTGGTAGGCACTGTAGATACCCATGTCTATCTCATCATGTCACATGTCACCTCGGGTATCCTTTAAGCCTGGTACTCACCATAAAATTTTAGGGATGCTCATTCAGATTCCGCAAAATTGAAATTTCCACATTTCTAATCAGAATTTAGAAAACAGAAATCAAAGTTCTATGGAGATCCAATTCAGTAGTTTTAGCCCAATCACAGAGCTCGGAAGCATTGAACCAATTAGAGAATGGAGAATTTTTCTGCAAAATTAAAATTTTAGACCAATCACAAGACTGATTTCTGGTTTTCCGATTTGTATTTATTTTTTTCATTTTTTTCCATTCTCCGATGCATAAAATGACTTATTAAAGGAGTTATTAGGCTTTTTTAAGTAAATTAAGTGCTACTTACCCGGGGCTTCCTCCAGCCCCGAGCTCCCAGCATGTCCCTCACCGCAGCTCCGCTGTCAGCCATTCGCCGCCGCTGCCCCCTGTCCCCGGCGATGACGTCAGGGCGACCTGGAGGTCGGCCTGTACTGCTCCTGCGTGAGCGGCGCTGTCAATCACCGCCACGTGGACCGGAGCGTACTGCGCAGGAGCAGAACTACTGTCCAGGTCGGCCTGACGTCATCGCCGGGGACAGGGAGGCAGCGGCGGCGAACGGCTGACAGCGGAGCTGCGGTGAGGGACATGCTCGAAGCTTGGGGCTGGAGGAAGCCCCGGGTAAGTAGCACCTATTTTACTTAAAAAAGCCTGAAAACTCCTTTAAATATTCCTTGAAAATAGGAAGTCGTAAAAACGGAAATAGGAAAATTGAAAAACAGGAAATCGGAATTTCCACGGAATCGTAAATAGGCATTCCCAACAAAAACGGGAAATCGGAATTCCCACAGAATCATCAATAGGCATTCCCAACAAAAACGGGAAATCGGAATTTCCACGGAATCATAAATAGGCATTTCTGACCAAAATACGAAATCGGAATTCCCATGGAATCATAAATAGGCATTCCCGACCATCCTTAATAAATTTTCACTTCAGATCGTATTTAAAGGGATACTGTAGGGGGTCGGGGGAAAATGAGTTGAACTTACCCGGGGCTTCTAATGGTCCCCCGCAGACATCCTGTGTTGGCGCAGCCACTCACCGATGCTCCGGCCCCGCCTCCGGTTCACTTCTGGAATTTCAGACTTTAAAGTCTGAAAACCACTGCGCCTGCATTGCCGTGTCCTCGCTTACCCTGATGTCACCAGGAGCGCACGGCGCAGGCACCGACCATACAGGGCCTGCGCAGTACGCTCCTGTTGCCATCAGCGAGATTGAGGACACGACAACGCAGGCGCAGTGGTTTTCAGACTTTAAAGTCTGAAATTCCAGAAGTGAACCAGAGGCGGGGCCGGAGCATTAGGGAGTGGCTGCGCGGGCACAGGAAGTCTGCGGGGGACCATTAGAAGCCCCGGGTAAGTTCAGCTCATTTCCCCCTGACCCCCTACAGTGTCCCTTTAAGCGAGTGATCAGATCGCTATTCAAATCTGACATAGATCAGATACTGTATAAAAGAAAGCAAGCCAACACACATATCTTATGCAATTTTTCTCAAATTGTGATCAGACTTCGGTTCATTTTTTGAATTGGATATCAATTGAGAATTAACCGAAAAGACATACACATGGAACAATAGCCATTGTTTCGATCAATATTTTCCAGCACGTCCGATCTGTTTCCGATTGAGAAACAGATCGATTTTGAGCTTGGGATTGGTCGCTGCTGGTCAGTAGGCTGTATATTTTTCTCTCGGATCCGATAATTTTCTCATTTAGAAATAGGATCAGAAGGAAAAATTGCACGGTTTGTACCAGCCTTTAGAAAAGCGTACATCAAAAATGCATTGTGTAACGTGTAAAAACTTATTGAAATGGGTTATACAAAAGTGCAAGTTTGCGTTTTTCTGCACTTCCCTCTGCATAAGTGGGGGAGGAGGGGCTAAGCGCTGCCGCTGAGTAGTGTGGGGAACAGTTTACAATCTCTTTTTTTCACTGCTATTTGTGTCCTGGTGTTGTGTACTTATAGTATGGGGGACAATAGGGGTTGCAGAGGTCTCAACTGCACGGGGGCCCTTGGGCCAGAGGGGTCCTGCAAGGCCCTCCCTCAACCACAGTATTAGCTCTCTGTTGGTCCTGTGCTGGTAATAATCACTTCTATAGATGCTTTGGATAGTGGTAATCATTAACAGGGTCGGGCCGGGCGAGGCATAGGCTGGAGAGGCTCCAGCCTCAGGGCGCAGTGTAGGAGGGGGTGCAGAATTAATTCATCTGTCATTCCTAATTGTGTTTGAAGCAGAAAAAAATAAGAAAAGGGGATACATGGCAGTGACTGCAAGCCAGATAACTAGATATTAAGGTGTTGGGGAGGTTGTGGGCCCTGTTGCCCTCTTAGTCTAATAGCAATCAGTGTGTGACGGCTGGGGAGGCAGGGATGGAGGGGCACACTTTGGTGTCTCAGCCTTGGGTGCTGGAGGACCTTGTCCCGGCTCTGATAATTAACAAGCTGTACCCCACCCCCTGCTTGCACTTCAGACACTGTGGTTGTCCTTGGCAGGTTTTGGTGCGGCGTATCAATTGTCATGTACAGAAACTTTCACTGGGGCTCACAGCTCCTTAGCTACGCCACTGTCCCTTAGGCTGGGTTCCCACTTGTTCCGGACCACGTGCGGCCGATGGAACATGACAAGTGTGAATGGCTGCACAGCCGCACAGCCGCACACTCTCTGCTGCCATTCAAAGCATCCCAGTCACATGATTGATGCAAGTCACATGATCGGGAGTCAGCGAATAGCAGCAGAGAATGTGCGGCTGTGAAGCATGGAGCAGATAAATACTACACCCGCTCCCTGCACTACTCTGCATAGTGGGAGGGAGTGGCGAGGGATAGTGTGTGTGTGTGTGTGTGTGTGTGTGTGTGTGTGTGTGTGTGTGTGTGTGTGTGTGTGTGTGTGTGTGTGTGTGTGTATGTGTGTGTGTGTGTATGTGTGTGTGTGTGTGTGTGTGTGTGTGTGTGTGTGTGTGTGTATGTGTGTGTGGTGTATATAGTGTGTGTGTGTATGTGTGTGTGGTGTATATAGTGTGTGTGTGTGTGTGTGTGTGTGTGTATGTGTGTGTGGTGTATATAGTGTGTGTGTGTATGTGTGTGTGGTGTATATAGTGTGTGTGTGTGTGTGTGTGTGTGTGTGTGTGTGTGTGTGTATGTGTGTGTATGTGTGTGTGGTGTATATAGTGTGTGTGTGTGTGTGTGTGTGTGTATGTGTGTGTGGTGTATATAGTGTGTGTGTGTATGTGTGTGTGGTGTATATAGTGTGTGTGTGTGTGTGTGTGTATGTGTGTGTGGTGTATATAGTGTGTGTGTGTGTGTGTGTGTGTGTGTGTGTGTATGTGTGTGTATGTGTGTGTGGTGTATAGTGTGTGTGTGTGTGTGTGTGTGTGTGTGTATGTGTGTGTATGTGTGTGTGGTGTATAGTGTGTGTGTGTGTGTGTGTGTGTGTGTGTGTGTGTGTGTGTGTGTGTGTGTGTGTGTGTGTGTGGTGTATATAGTGTGTGTGTGTGTGTGTGTGTGTGTGTGTGTGTGTGTGGTGTATATAGTGTGTGTGTGTGTGTGTGTGTGTGTGTGTGTGTGTGTGTGTGTGTGTGTGTGTGTGTGTGTGTGTGTGTGTGTGTGTGTGTGTGTGTGTGTGTGTGTGTGTGTGTGTGTGTGTGTGTGTGTGTGTGTGTGTGTGTGTGTGTGTGTGTGTGTGGTTAAACCTGGGAAACGCGTTGCAACTTTGTTTTTTGGGTATGCCAATAAATTTACGTCTGTTTTGAAATTGTCAGTACTTGTGTCTGCTTCTCAGCGTGTTGTTGTTATTGCTACGATCACTGAGGCGCTGAACGTATTCCTGCCATATACTCCTTGTTTATTGCCCGATGAAGTGAGGTTAAACCTGGGAAACACGTTGCAACTTTGTTTTGGAGTATGCCAATAAATTTACGTCTGTTTTGAAATTGACAGTACTTGTGTCTGCTTCTGGGAGATAAGTCCTAACTCCGTAGCAGTTTTAAGCAGGCTTGCTCTTCAGGACTCCCGTATGCGAATTTACCCGAATTTTTCGGGTAAATTTGAGCGTTCTCGAAGTCAAAGCCGAATGCGCCGGACCCGAAGCCGAAGGCGGCCGAATGTGCGCATTTGAATTCGGCCGGATGACGCGTTGGGTTCAGCTTCGGGATTCGGGAGTGACGCGGGCCAATCAGAATTCCTCCAGCCGAGTCCCTGGCAACGCTAGCAACCAATCAGAGGAGGGGAGTCTGGCCCTCCCCTCCTCTATATAAGGCGGCGGCCATTTTGCGGAGCTACGCACTTGTGTGACTGAGCTGGTACTGAGAGCATCTCCAGTGCTGTGCTGCGTGTCTGTTCAAGTGTATTCTGTGCTAAACCCAGCGTTTTGCTTCCTAAACACCTCCTAAACACATTCATTGTACTGTTATATAGATAGATAGTAATTTGATTGTTTGTAGTCAGCTAGTGTGTACTGTATACTGTGCTAGGCTAGTGTTAGTCTGTGTGCAGGCTAGGCCTGCTAGCCTAGGGCAGCCTTAGCCTACGACTAGCTTAGGTAGGTTAGGGATTCTAGTTAGTTGTGTACTATAGTAGTTTAGTTAAATTGTACTGCTGCTGTTTGCTGTAGTCTGTTAGTTTATAGCTTCAGTGCTGTTAGTTAATACTAGTTAGTTACTGATTTACTGTGTACAGGCCAGCATCCCTTGTTGTCACCTGCTGTGTGACTGTCATTTGCCGGCACACCCTGTTGATTGCGTCTGACCGTGTGTGGCCGACCGACTGTAATTGGTCACCCACTGTCTGGTTGTTAGTTATATTGTTTACTGTTTAGTACAGCAGGCGGTTAATAGTTACTGCCTGCGCGTACAACCGTACTACTACTAGGTAGGTGGTAGTCTTCCACTACTACTACCACCCACCCCTTCATTTAATTTTTTTCATTTGTTACTGTGTGATTTATTACCTTTCTGTAGTAAATTGTGACATTCGCAGGCCAGCATCCCTTGTTGTCACCTGCTGTGACCGTCATTTGCCGGCGCACCCTATTGATTGCGTCTGACCGTGTGTGACCGACCGTAATTGTCACCCACTGTCACACGAGTTAGTACTGTAGAGACTCACTGTTAGTAGTACTACTACTACTACTTCTACTACTACTACTTAAAAAAAAAAGCATTTTTTGTTGACACTTACCACCAGTCAGTCACCACCACCACCAACCCAGACTTTATTAAAGTTTACACCTCTTCCCGCCGTTTTCTACACATTTGTTTTTTTTTTTACTGTATTCTTATATAAGTGCAATATTACTGGCAGACGTAGAGGACTAGGCACCACCAGGAGAGGCAGCGCCATTGCAGCAGCCACTGCCAGCAGCAGCAGCAGCAGGTCTGTGACTGGTCCGCTGCCAGCCACTGACTGCAGAGTTGTGGAGGAGGGAGCAGAGGCACAACAGCAGCACGTTGCGCCCATCTTTGAGACGGGTCATCGCTCCCGGCCCATTATGGAGAGTCAGGCGCAGGCTGTGGTGGAAATGATGGCGGAGCAGGAAGCCACCGTTTCCAGCCAGGCCTCCAGCACCAGCGAGACCAGTGCCACCACCACCAGGCCTCCACCACCGCTTGAGGTCACGGTGAACCCATTGACCAGCCTGCCCTCACTGAGCTCGGTCTTCACCCCAGTGACTTCACCCGTGTACAGGGATGTTGTGGAGAAGTTTGAGCAGAAGATAATGGGGACATCATCATGCAAGGAGGAGGAGGAGGAGTTGGAGGTGGAGCAGTTTGTTGTTGGCGCTGATGAGGAGGGGCGTGATGCAGGGGATTTTGGGCTACTGGATGTGGTTGAGGCGGGCTCAGAGGACATGTTTGGGGATGATGATGACATGCTGGATCCTCCCTATGTGCCACCACCAGTACCAATAGCACACTTGCTTGAAGGCAGCTCGTCATCGGAGGAGGAGATGTCTCTGGCACAGAGGCATGGCAGCAGCAAGGCGGCAAGCACAGGGCATGGAAGGCAGGAGTCACAGCCTGCTGCTTCAGCTGCTACCACTCCCTGCAGCAAACCTCCAACCAAACCAAGAAAGGCCCAAGCCTCCAAGGGCACCAAAAAACCCCAGCCCTCAAGCTCAAAGGGCAGGTTGAAGTCCCCAGTCTGGCGGATCTTCACTAAGTGCACAGAGGACCCGACCCGTGCAATTTGCAACAGTTGCAAGGTCAGTCTCAGCAGAGGTCGCAATCTCCTCAAGCTGAGTACCTCGTGCGTGTCAACCTACTTAGAGACCAGGCATTTTGAGGATTTTTGTGAAAATGAGAAGCTGATGCAAAGTGGCGCAGGCAGTGGTCAGAGCCAGAGAGCCACTGCACAGATTTCAGCAGCATCCAACCCAGCAGCAGCAGGAGCTCAGCAGCAGCAACTCACTCCTCCCCCCCCCCCCCCGGGCAGCCAGTCCTCAGTTGCCTCATCAGCTCCCTCCACAGTGGCCTCCTCATCCTCCCGCGCAGGCAAACGCCGCCAGACCCTGCTCAGCGAGTCCTTTCCCGGTGTGACCAAGGTGTTGCCTCCCGCTCACAGGCGCATCCGGGTGCTGAACGGGTTGCTTGCCCGGGCCATGTGCTCCCAGCTCCTGACATATTCCTTCGTGCAGGAGGGGAGTGACATGAGAGCGCTGCTGCATTTTGGGATCCCAGAGTGGCAGCCGTTTTGGGACAGAGCGCTATCTGTCCTTTACGGCACACTGGGTCAGCCTGGTGGAAAGCCCGATTGAGGAAGCAGCAGGTCCACCCTCGGGCGCATCAGCAGCAGCAGCAGTGGCACCAGTCGCCCACTATGTGGTGCCACCACGCGGGGTCAGGGTAGAAGCAGCAGCTCCTGCCGCCAAGCGACAACGCAACAGCAGCGTGAAGGCCCGCCACTGCCACGCGCTGCTGGAGATGGTGAGCCTGGGGAAGAACAGTCTGACAGCAGCCAACAAGCTCCGCTACCTGAGGGAGCAGGAGAAGACGTGGCTGACCCCCAGAGGCCTCCGAGTCGGATTGGTGGTGTCCGACAATGCTGCCAACCTGCTGGCTGCCATCAGCAGGGGACATTTATCCCACATCCCCTGCTTGGCCCACGTCCTGAACCTGGTGGTGCAGAAGTTCCTGCGCACCTACCAGGGGATGGAGGAGCTGTTGGAAGCGGGCGGAAAATTGTGCCCACTTTCCGCCGCTCAGCTGCTGCTGCATCAAAGCTGGCAGAGATCCAGCAGCGCGAGGGCCTGCCACCACACCGCCTTGTCATCGATGTGCCGACTCGCTGGAACTCCACCCTGGCGATGTTGGAGCGGCTGGTTTAGCAGAGGAGGGCAGTCAACCGGTACATCGTGGATGGCACTCTCGAAGGCACCACCAAACTGCAGCTCCTCACCAACGCACAGTGGGGGCAGATGCAGCAGGTCTGCTTGGTGTTGGCTCCCTTCCTGCAGGGAACCAACCTGGTGAGCCAGGAGCGGGCATCCCTCTGCCAGCGGGGGCCCTTTGTTTGTCTGCTGGACAGGGCACTTGGCGATTTGGTGGATTTGGGGGAGGAGGCCCGGAACCAGCTGGAACAGCAGCCGCCTGCGCAGTCCACTGCTGTGCAGGAATTTGAATCCCTGGAGGAGGATGAGCAGGAGTTGGAGGTGCTGGACGTCGCTGCTGAGGGGGAACAGCGGAGCGCAGCAGCAGTGGTGCGAGGGTGGAGAGAGGAGGAAGAGGCTCAGGAGCCAGAGGAGGACGCTGACCCTGATGTGTCTGTGTCACGGACTACCCTGTTCCCCATGGCAGCGCACATGCTGCGTTGCTGCGCACAGACCCCAGGGTGAAGCAGATGCAAGCGAGGGAGGACGCCTGCATCAGCATGATCCTGCATCCACGGCTGAGGGGGAAGTGGGCTCAGTTTCTGCCTGGTAGAGGATGTGAGCAGCGCACAAGCGAGTTGCAGCAGCTCCTTGTTCGGCGACTGAAGGAAGCCTTCCCCCAGGCTTCCACCCCCTCTGTCCCTGTCCAGCCAGCACAGCAGCCGGTGCCTGCGGCCAGCAGCAGCAGCGTCAGGCGCCCAGGAGACCTGCTGTCATTGACACAGGCGCTCTACATGACGGTAGAGCAGCAGAGAGAGGAGGTGCGTGCAGCAGTCACCTCCTCTGAAAGCCACAGCCAGCGCATGACCCAGATGGTGGCTGAGTGCATGGGGTCCTTCAGTGGGCTTGACACCGGCAGCGTGGACCCCATGGAGCACTGGGTGGAGCGGTTGCACATCTGGAGTGAGCTGGCGCAGTACGCCCTGGAAGTCCTGTCTTGCCCCCCTTCCAGCGTGCTGTCCGAGAGGTGCTTCAGTGCGGCCGGTGGCGTGGTCACCGAGAAGCGATCTCGTCTGTCCACAGAGGGAGTGGACAGACTGACATTTTTGAAGATCAACCAGGCCTGGATTGAAGGCACGATCCTGGCACCTACTGTCGGCGTGAGGAGGACATGAGGTACCTGGGAGTCATTCTTTGACAACATAAACCTTCATTCCCGGGGTCCTCATAATTTGGCCTGTTGTTTCTTCACTTGCTGTGGTAGTAACGCTAGCTACCATGGCCCGTGACATGCCTGCTGCTGCCACACGTCACTCCTCTTCCTGCTGCTGTTGATGATGTATTTATATATTTATGAATTTACTGATTTATTTATGAATTTATTTATTTGTGTATTTATTTATTTATTGTATTTATACAGCGCCAACATATTACGAAGCGCTGATTTTCATCCTCCTGCTGTTCACCACACAATGCATGCCTGCTGCTGCCACACGTCACTCCTCTTCCTGCTGCTGTAGTTATCCTGCTGTCTGTGCTCCCACCGCCAGGGTCCACAGAATACATTGCCTGCTGCCATTCGTCACTCCTCCTCCTGCTGAGTTTAACCTCCTGCCTGTCTGTGTTCCCACCGCCAGAGTCCACAGAATTATGCGCTGCTGCCATGCGCCACCACTAGCTATTACGCCACTACAATAGCTATACTGTTGTTAAAAAAAAATAAATTCTGAGGTGTCTGGGTTGAAAACTATGCTGTCCCAGTTGTGCATTGGGCACAATGTGGGCTGCACGACTGCTGTCCGGAACCTCCTCCTGCTCTTTGGTGTTTATTTTCAGCCATGGTACCAACGCTAGGTACCATTGGCCTGTGACATTGCCTGCTGCCATACGTCACTCCTCCTCCTCCTCCTCCTGCTGCTGCTATAGTTATCCTCCTGCCTGTCTGTGTTCCCACCGTCAGGGTCCACACATTGCCTGCTGCCATTCGCCACTCCTCCTCCTGCTGAGTTTATCTTCCTGCCTGTCTGTGTTCCCACCGCCAGGGTCCATAGAATTCAGCGCTGCTGCCATGCACCACTAGCTATTACGCCACTACAATAGCTATGCTGTTGTAAAAAAAAAATCCTGAGGTGTCTGGGTTGAAAACTGTACTGTCCCAGTTGTGCATTGGGCACAATGTGGGCTGCACGACTGCTGTCCGGAACCTCCTCCTGCTCTTTGGTGTTTATTTTCAGCCATGGTACCAACGCTAGGTACCATTGGCCTGTGACATTGCCTGCTGCCATAAGTCACTACTCCTCCTCCTCCTCCTCCTCCTGTTCTGCTGCTGCTATAGTTATCCTCCTGCCTCTCTGTGTTCCCACCGCCAGGGTCCACACATTGCCTGCTGCCATTCGCCACTACTCCACCTGCTGAGTTTATCCTCCTGCCTGTCTGTGTTCCCACCGCTAGGGTGCACAGAATTATGCGCTGCTGCCATGCGCCACTAGCTATTACGCCACTACAATAGCTATGCTGGTGTTGAAGATAACATTTTACAACAGTAGAGTTCTGTAAGGGAAAAAACAAAGAATGTTGGTGGTGGACGGTGAAGAAGAAGAAGAGTAACCATATGAAGAAGAAGAAGAGGTGAAGAAGTAGTAGAAGAGGAAGAAGAACCAGGTGAAGAAGAAGAACCAGATGATGAAGAAGAAGTAGAACCAGGTGAAGAAGAAGAAAAAGAAGAACCAGGTGAAGAAGAAGAAGAACCAGGTGAAGAAGAAGAATAAGAAAAAGAACCAGGTGAAGAAGAAAAGAACCAGGTGAAGAAGAACCAGATGATGTTGAAGAAGAATAAGAAGATGAAGAAGAACCAGGTGAAGTAGAAGAAGAAGAAGAGAAGAACAAAGTGAAGATGAAGAAGAGAAGAACCAGGTGAAGATGAAGAAGAGAAGAACCAGGTGAAGAAGGAGAAGAGAAGAACCAGGTGAAGAAGAAGAAGAAGAGAAGAACCAGGTGAAGATAAAGCAGAGAACAACAGGTGAAGATGAAGAAGAGAAGAATCAGGTTAAGAAGAAGAAGAGAAGAACCAGGTGAAGAAGAACCAGATGATGATGAAGAAGGAGAATAAGAAGACGAAGAAGAACCAGGTGAAGAAGAAGATGAAAAAAACAATTGAAGATGAACCAGGTGAAGAAGAAAAAGAACTTAAAGAACCAGATGCCAGTGAAGGAGAAGATGATGAAGATGATAGTAATGAATGATTGATGACGAGCAAGAAAAAGAGGGTAAATCAGAAAAAGAAGATGGTGAAGAAAAAGATGGAGAGAAAAAAAAGAAAAAGGTGATGAATAAACAAACAAATGCTGAAAAAAACGTTTTCCATCACATTTTTCATTCTTTTTTTTTTATATTAGACCTATTTACATGTGATTTCCCTTTAAAAAAAAAAAAAAAAAAAACATCCGAATTCGTGAACACAAATTTTTTCCGAATTTTTTACGCAACCCGAACCGAATTGGAATCCGAACCGAATTCGGCGATCGCATCCGAATCCGAATTTTCCGCAGGCCTGAATTCAAATGTACCCGAATTGAATTTTGGTACATTCAAGCAACCCTGATTTTAAGATTTTTAGTACATCTTATCCTGCTGGCGCCTCTGTTTGCTTTATATCACAATCAAGTCCACCCTGGGTATTTTTACTTGTCACTGTGGACTCATATTTCACGCTATTTCTGCCCTCTTCTTTGGCTTGGTGGTGGGATCTATTGAACACTGGTATGTTTCCTCTGTACCCTTTATTTATACACTATATGAAATTTTGTGGTGTTTGTATTTAAAACTATTATGAACTTTATGGTCTTTGTAATTGGACCTCCTTGTTTCTAAATGCTGCTATCTAGGCACAAGAACCTTAATATGGATGTATTTTGCACAGTTTTTTTATGCCAGATGGGGTGCCACACCATTTTATCATATTCTGCTTAGCATTCATTGAAGGTGTAACACATATTATTGAGTCATTACACTGTTGATCTGGGAAACGGTGTGTGGATAATTTTGAAAAAGACAATGATGTCAATGGGATCTATGGGCTCGGGGGCCATGCTGTGATTTTAAGGTTTTTATGTACATTGTTGGCTAATAAAGAATTGTTCATGGAACTGTTGTCGTATTAGCATTTTGATTTATATGATAAGGGGAAGTATTTCTTTGAATTGTATGGTTTTGGGTCAGTGACCCTAGTTCCGCATCTACTGTATATACTCAAGTATAATTCTAGAAATGTAGGCCTGATTCACTTCATAAAAGTATAGGGGTCGACTTATACATGAGTCACAGGCAACGCTGAGCACACTGAGTAATGTGTGTAGTAATAGGGATATTCCCGTTTGCAGCAATGTACCCTGTGGTAAGTGATACTTTGAGGAAAATAAATGCCAAGAAAACACGGGTCTGAAAGTCCTGGCCACAACAATTAACAAGGAAAGGGGCAGGGGGGAAACAATGGGCTGCATAAAAGGGAGTGAATAATTGCAGCACTTGGGGGCCTGGATGAGTTATTGGCTGCACTTAAGAGACATGAGGGGTTAATGGCTGCAATACTGTATGCAGTGCAGTCATTAACCCCTCCTGACCCATTATCTTTGCTGGGTAGACTTATGCTTGAGTCAATAAAAATTCCAGCTTAAGAGGGTTGAATATTGGAGTAGACTTATACATGAGGTTGACTTGTATTCGAGTATATACGGTAATCCTTATTTTAGGATAGCTCCTAGTCCATATGACTGGGCTTGGTTCAGGCTCACTTTCGAGTTTAAAATCAGGAAAAGTATGGTTCACCAAGTAGAACACATTTCTCCATTCCTCAACCCATTCTAAACACTGGCATGGATATGGCCCTCGAGGACTGCAGTTCGACACCTGTGCTGTAGTCAATTACCCATACTTACCATTACCACAACATTACTGCAATATTACCTAGTTTTCCAACCTATTCCCATCATCATGCACTAATCTATATACCACCTGGTTATTCTTTTTTCATCACTTTAGGTTTTTGTTGAAACTGGCCATTTTAACGTTCTTTCTGTGTCAGCCAGGGGAACGCAAACATTTGAAGTGTGAAAACACAGTCCATCTTACCTACGAGGTTGTTTCTACATGGTGGGAAGAAAAACATTTTCCACTGTAATCCCCTCCTGCAAAAACTAAGACGGTGTCCCCTCACCACGACTCCCCCGAACAATCTCCGGCGTATAAGTCAAGATGATTTGCGTTGGCCCAGAAGCCGCTATTTTCTTTCCTCTGGAAGAATGGCTCATGCGGTGGTGTTTCCTATGGGAAGACCGGTGGCAGGTCTTCTCCATTCAGCCACATGGGTTGCCTTTGATGAAATAGCAAGTGCTGAGAGATTAACAAGACTGTCAGGGAAAGCAATGAGGGAACTAATAGATCAAAGCTGTTCATACAATGAAATCCATTCATTCATTACAGTACAAAAACACGTCCATCCACAATGGTCTCCTCTGGGGACCTTGGCTGTACGGTCTTCGCAGTCCAGGAATGCAAGTTAGGACCCAGAACCTAATTTTTATTAATGATCTATTGACAGTTTGTCCATGTTGAAGACACTGATAATGACTGGGGTTCCGAACTGTCAAGTAGTGTAGTTTAAAGTCCAGCTCCACATAATATTTTTAATTTTTTTAACATTTTAGAGAAAGAGCTGAGTGTAGGTTTCCTCCAACTTCCTTTTTCTGGGACTTCCATGGACATTCAAGGCATAGCTTATATCCAATAACCACTGGCGTAGGATATTTGACACGCGGTGCAAATTATGCGAATTATTTACAGAACCAATCCCCCCCCCCCCCACACACACACACACACAAACACATTTTTTTTTTGTCGGGGGGGGGGGGGGTGGATGCTACTAATACATCCCAAGTAACATTCCCAGTGATCTACTAGTACCCCCATGTGACGTCACTGGTGGCCTGGTAGTACCCCCCCCCCCACACACACACACACACACACATATAGCTTGCCTGGGGCTCTGGTGGTCTAGTGGTACCAGTGGGGAGAGAGGCCAGCATCATTCCTCCCACCCTCCCCTTCCTCTAGCTCTGCCCAATGCATTTCGTCGCTTCACAACTCATCAGGAGCTACGGTAAGCTACATCCTTTGTATGTTCTGAATATGCAACATAGCTTAGGCTAGGTTTCCACTTGTGCGAATTTGGGCAGATTCCTCGGCCATGAATTCAGATGGAATTTGGCAGCCTATAGAACTCTATGCAGAGCATCCAAATTTGTGGCCGTGGAAAAATCGGAGACCCTGCAGCATAATTCTGCACATCACTGTCCGGATCCCATAGCCTTTCATAGCGCAGCTAGAAGGATTCGGCTGTGAGACACGAGCAGCTGTGCCGGCATCGCGTCTCGCAAGACGCATCCTGGCACACAAGTGGAAACGGGGCCTGACTGCATTACGCAGCAGCTACTTGCCTTCTACGCACATTCTGGACATGTAAAATACTTTACTAGCATAATGCAGCAGCTGCTTGCATTCCCCTGACATTATATATACAACCATTATCCTAAAATAGCCGGAAAAATTAGGTTTTGTAGCAGCCTGTGCTGTAGCAGTGGCCTGAAAAAATCAGGGATTACCTGGAGAAAATGTCCCAAGAACACGGTGTGGCGAGAGTAAAGACAGCTGTGTGGGGGAGTCTGGGGACTAAGTCATAAGTCTTCCTGCGTGCACCTAGGCCTAGGGCACCACAGGAGGAAGGGCTCCAAAGCAGCAGGCTAAACTGGTGAAGCATTTGCAATCTTGTAAATGCTGCAATGCATTGAGATCAGGCGAGCGCCTAACCACTCTGCTGCTAGCCGCCTGTGCAACAGTCACCTTGCTCTCTGTGCACGTTTGCATTATTGCCGGCGGCTATGGACTTGGGCAGCATTGGAGATGGAAAGGAAGAGGAAGCTTCTGCACTGGAGACGAGTTGAGAAATGAGTGACACTGATGGCTGTGAAGGCGAGCTGGCTACCTATACTGAAAGGGGGGTGGGAAAAGGAGGGAATAAGGGAGTCATCTGGCTACCTATACTGGTGGAGGGAAGAGGGGAGGGGTCATCTGGCTACCTATACTGAAAAGGGGGTGGGAAAAGGAGGGAATAAGGGAGTCATTTGGCTACCTATACTGGAGGGAAGAGGGGAGGGGTCATCTGGCTACCTATACTGGTGGGAAAGGGGGGAGGAGTCATCTCACTACCGATACTGAAGGGGGGGGGGGTGGCTGGTGACAGTGGCCTTGGGCGGTAAAGAGTACAAATCCGGCCCTGCGTGCATTAACCCTCTGGGATTCATGCCTCATTCATCTTAATAAAGGTCAGGTCACCATACATGCACCAATAGCAATTGCATCACCGTTCCTACATTTTATACATATACATACAATTCCATTTTAAATTTTAAGAATATATCTTGCCAGTCCCAAGTCATGAGCTGAATTAGGATAAGTTCCCTCAAAAGCCGTCCAGCCCAACACTTCAGATGGAAAATCCTCGGACACGAAGGAGTTGAAACTATTTGACATTTCCGCATGTAATGTTTAACTGATCTACTACTCTAAAGCAAACTCTTGCTGTGTATGTCACATGTTGAGATAGTATCGTCTATGGCAGAAGCCAAGCAATGTGAGCACCCTCGGCCTCCATCAGTCCTTTGACTTTATTCACCTCTTGGTTTGATATTATCTCGATTTAGAGATCGGGCTTTCGCGAAAAAGAAAAACAGATTTATTCAACAAACTGCTTGTGATTGGATTCTGAAATCTTTACAGTTCCCGTCTTGGGTGACATAAGAAAATATATCCTAATCAGGTTGACTTGACGAGGAACGGCCTCGAAAATTGTTTAATGTGATGTTATGAAATAATGGTTTCAGCTGAAACAAGGGCGATTTGAGTTCCCTCGCAAATCATAACAGTTCAGTTTCTTTGGAAGCCAGAAATCACAACAATTATAAAAAAGAAAAAGCAGCTCTGGCCTAAAAACACTTGCAAGGAAAAAGAAAAAAAAGCACATCTGCACTTTATGGGAATTTGAAGACCCCTCATGTGCTCAGGGCCAACTCAAGTGAGGTCTGAGACAGGCCTCTGGTAGTCCTGTTAATGTGTACCCAAGGTGACATGTGACATGATGAGGTAAGCATGTGTATGTACAGTGAAAAACATATTAATAACCAGGCTGTTTTACTTGCTTTATTTTTCTGCCTGAAAGAGTTAATTTCTAGGCATGGAAGTGACAGCTTCTGTCTTGTCAGTATTAACCTATTTTGGTTCCTGGACGTAGAAACTACGTCCAGGAACCATGCGCGCTACCGCGCACCCGCGGCCGATCGCACGCGTGCACGCGCACTCCCGGCCGCGGATTCAGTAGCCACGGAATCAATGTATCGGGCTATGGTGCCCGATCACTGATTCCTCTCCACCGCTGAAAAAGCGGCAGCTTCTCTCGGAAGCTGTGCTTTTTCTGGCTGTTACCTCCCTGATGCGTCACTCTAAGCGTGTGTTACGCTTAGAGTGACGTCATGTAAACAAATTCATGGCCCCCATCTTGTGGCCAAAAAGTAATACTACAACTGAATGTAAAAAAAAATAAAAATTAACACACATTTACATTATAAATCTATTGTTTACCTCCCACCCTCCCAAAACTACCCAAATAAAATGTTTACTATAAAAAAAAAAAAACAATACAATAAACATGTAAATATTTACCTAAGGGTCTAAACTTTTTAAATATCAATGTAAAGATGAAATATTTCTATATTTTTTTATTTTAAACTTGTAAATAGTGATAGATGCAAAATGGAAAAAATGCACCTTTATTTCCAAATAAAATATTGTCGCCATACATTGTGATAGGGACATAATTTTAACAGTGTAATAACCGGGACATATGGGCAAATACAATACGTGAGTTTTAATTATAGAGGCATGTATTATTTTAAAACTATAATGGCTGAAAACTGAGAAATAATGAATTTTTCCATTTTTTTCTTATTCTTCCTGTTAAAATGCATTTACAGTAAAGTGGCTCTTAGCAAAATGTACCCCCCAAAGAAAGCCTAATTGGTGGCGGAAAAAACAAGATATAGATCAGTTCATTGTGATAAGTAGTGATAAAGTTATAGGCTAATGAATGGGAGGTGAACATTTCTCACGTGAAAACGACGGAACCTGAATGGGTTAATATAGTAAACATCACTAATAAGCAAATTACAGCCATAAAGGTTTTCCTGGCAGAATACAACTTCTGAGGGAAAGGGAGAGATAAAATACATGAACTATTGACCTTTTTCTAACTCTGGGACACTTGATAGGCTGCCACTGATTAGAGACAACAAAACATTCAATCTACTTTGTAAATGTTTAAATATAGAATAAAACCGCTGGGTTATGTAAAAAAAAAGTAATTTTTATGAGTAGGAGGATAAATACAATTGTTTACCTCATCAGTTTATTTTCACCTCAGGATCATTTTAAACAACTCAAAGGAGGTCCAAGATAGGCCATTGATAGTCCAGATAAATGAAGTGTGATGTCACCACATGGTTCCTCCCCCACAGCTTTTGAATGACATACCCTCTCTTGGAATCCTTGCAACACAAGAGGGAAGCATAGGATTTTTGACTATACATGGACATTTGGGCGCTGGAGAATTTGCAGAATTTTTTTTATTTTATTGCATTTTCAATTTTTTATTTTTCTTCACATTTGATGATTTTTTTTTCATATATTTTTTTTAACAGTGGGGGGAATGGTTAAGCTTAGGCATTAAAAAGCTGGGGAGGTTAAGGTTAGGTATCAGAAAAGAGGGTTTTAAGGTTAGGTGTGGGGGGGGGGGGGGGAGGTTTAAAGGATACCCGAAGTGACATGTGACATGATGAGATAGACATGTGTATGTACAGTGCCTGGCACACAAATAACTATGCTGTGTTCCTTTTTTTCTTTCCCTGCCTGAAAGTGTTAAATATCAGGTATGTAAGTGGCTGACTTAGTCCTGCCTCAGACAGGAAGCAACTACAGTGTGACCCTCACTGATGAGAAATTCCAACAATAAAACACTTTCTTAGCAGTAAATGGTTTCTGAGAGCAGGAAAGAGATAAAAAGGATCAATAGTTCATAGATTTTAGCTCTGGCATACGTCAATGAATGTGTCATTGAGCAAAAACAATAAAACAGCAAAAACTTAAAAAGTAGATTTAAACATAAAATAAAACTGTGGAATATCTTAAAAAATCAATGTTATCAGAAGGAAGATAGATACAATTGTTTACTTCATTATTTTATTTTTGTCTCGGGTGTTCTTTAAGCTTAGGCATGGAGGTGGGGGTTGGGGTTAGGCATTGGCAGGGGTCTTAGGGTTAGGCATCAGAGGGGAGAGGGTTCTGTGTGAAATTAGGGTTAGGTTTAGATGTAGTATAATATCGGTAACATATACCGAAAAATTACAGTAAAATAGTAGAATACCAAATGTTACCTGATATTCTACTATTGGCTATATCCCGGCACCTAAGTTTCCTGGTGCTTTCATTTCACTTACGCATACAAGGGGGCATGGTTTCACATTGTTTTTGAGAAAGCTAAAGGGTTTTTTTATGAATTATAGATTTTAGATTTTTCTAATCGGGGTTGATAAGAATTTTTCTTGAACCTGAAGTTTTTCAAATTCTTTGTTAGCCATCAAGAAAATGTATACTTGTTGCACAGGGTTTTCTATTCTTGCAAACGCCTGTGTGTGATTGGTTCTCCTTTAACCGATTGTTGGCCCAGTGGGATTAACACTAAAGCCTGTATGATCTAACTCATTGGTGCCTACAGAGTGTTATTTTAGTGTCTTTTCTTTCTACTCTTGAATGTGACTATGGTACTATGAACCGATGAAGAGGAAGGACCTCATCGCCAAAGGAATTCCACATTCATAAGAGTTATCGGAATCTCAAGGATGTTTGGTTGAAGTTTATGCAAGGAGAGATAAACAATCAATTAACATATTCTGCTTTTACAGTTTTCTCCTGGAAGGACTTATTATGGCATTGTTAGATTTCTAAAGGGTCAAGTAGAAATGTCCTTGACCAGACATTATGAATTCCACACTTTGTGCTTCTCTGCTGAACACCCTGACAAGGTGGCCCTCAACACTCTTCCATCAGATCTGGCCAACGACAACAAAAACATTCAGCATGGCTGCCATCATGAATACAATTATGCAACAATACAGTGGCTTGAGAAAGTATTCGGCCCCCTTGAAGTTTTCCACATTTCTTCACATTACTGCCACAAACATTTGAACATCCCACGGAGCCCTGTTCAAGCGATCATTCAGAAATGGACGGAGTATGGCACAACTGTAAACCTACCAAGACAAGGCCGTCCACCTAAACTCACAGGCCGAACAAGGAGAGCGCTGATCAGAACTGTCAAGAGGCCCATGGTGACTCTGGACGAGCTGCAGAGATCTACAGCTCAGGTGGGGGAATCTGTCCATAGGACAACTATTAGTCATGTACTGCACAAAGTTGGCTCTTATGGAAGAGTGACAAGAAGAAAGCCATTGTTAACAGAAAGCATAAGAAGTCCCGTTTGCAGTTTGCCACATGCCATGTGGGGGACACAGCAACGATGTGGAAGAAGGTGCTCTGGTCAGATGAGACCAAAATGTAACTTTTTGGCCAAAATGAAAAACGCTATGTGTGGCAGAAAACTAACACTGCACATCACACAGAACACACCATCCCCACTGTCAAATATGGTGGTGGCAGCATCCTGCTCTGGGGTTTCTTCTCTTCAGCAGGGACAGGGAAGCTGGTCAAAGTTGATGGGAAGATGGATGGAGCCAAATACAGGGCAATCTTGGAAGAAAACCTCTTGAATTCTGCAAAAGACTTGAGACTGGGGCGGAGGTTCACCTTCCAGCAGGACAATGACCCTAAACATAAAGCCAGGGCAACAAGAAAATGGTTTAAAACAAAACATATCTATGTGTTAGAATGGCCCAAAGTCCAGATCTAAATCCAATCGAGAATCTGTGGCAAGATCTGAAAACTGCTGTTCACAAACGCTGTCCATCTAATCTGACTGAGCTGGAGCTGTTTTGTAAAGAAGAATGGGCAAGGATTTCAGTATCTAGATGTGCAAAGCTGGTAGAGACATACCCTAAAAGACTGGCAGCTGTAATTGCAGAAAAAGGTGGTTCTACAAAGTATTGACTCAGGGGGCTGAATAATTACGCACACCACACTTTGCAGTTATTGATTTGTAAAAAAATGTTTGGAATAATGTATGTTTTTCGTTCCACTTCTCACGTGTACATCACTTTGTATTGGTCTTTCACGTGGCATTCCAATAAAATTGATTCATGTTTGTGGCAGTAACGTGACAAAATGTGGAAAACTTCAAGGGGGCCGAATACTTTTGCAAGCCACTGTATGTTCCAGTACAAATCATAATATGATGTGTTAAAATGGGCAAGAACTGAATCCCACCTTGTATGGGCAGCACAGTGGCGTGGTGGAAAGCGCTCTTGCCTTGCAGCACTGGGTCTCTGGTTAGAATCCCAGCCAGGGAACAATTTGCACAGAGTTCTACCTGTGTCTGTGTGGCTTTCCTCCGGGCATTCCGGTTTCCTAAGAAAACGTATGACATAGGTGAACGCAGGGGCTTATTACAGCTGCCTAGCATCCCCCCTCAGACCTGGGCCGGTGCAGTGTCTGGGGACAGGCATAAGTTGAGACACCAGAATATCTGCAGGTGTCCTGCTGCTCACAGCGCTGTCCCCTTTCTTTCCCTGCTACAGTTGGCTTTGGGTGGAGCAGCAGTGTGTGTACAGTGCATGGAGCAGCAGTGTGTGTACAGAGCATGGAGAACAATTGTGTGTACAGAGCATGGAGCAGCAGTGTGTGTACAAAGCATGAAGCAACTCTGGGGAACTTAACAGAGTCAGGTATGAGCACAGCCCTGTGCCATGCTGTGTGAATGCTTCACTCTCCCCTTCATTAGCAATGTTGGCTGTCCTCATTATTATCTGTATCCAAACTGCTCCTGATCGATCCAGTTGTCGATCAGGAGCAGATCAGACATTTAAGAAATAATTGTCAGATCCAGTCAGTTGGGCTCAAAATTGCATTATATGTACCCAGCATAATGTCCTACCATATTATTATGCTGTATTGTGCGTAGCTGAGGAAGCACTTTCCGGAATCCCCCTCTTGAAAATCCTGGGTTTGCCCCTGTATGACTAATGTAGGAATTAGATTGTGCGCTCCTTTAAGGAACAGTTAGTGACATCACTACTCTGTAAAGCACTGTGGAAGAGGTCAGCGTTAAATAACAATAATATGCAGCTACAGTGACATTTTTCATTTGACATCTTCACTATCATCTGGTGATACCATTCTGTTGATATACCTTGACAAAGAAACCCGCCATGGCTCCAGAAATGGTCGTTGGTGACTTAATGGTTGTTTAGTATGTTATTTGATCATGCTTCTACGCTCATTGGGTGTGCAGACCTTCTGGATTACTGCATTGACTACTACCAGTCCAGCACCCCAGATCCTCTCATGCTGTGCACTCTTTCTCTGTTCTTCGACTTTCCACGTCTCACCATCACTTATTTTTATCCAGTGTGCTGGATCACATTGGTGTTTGTTATATTGTGGTGGTATTCCAGTGCTTCCTCACTGTAGAGCAGGGGTAGGGAACCTTTTTGGCTGAGAGAGCCATAAACACAACATATTTTACAATGAAATTCCGTGAGAGCCATACAATATGTTTAACACTAAATACAATCTTATTGGCGGCAGATTTCCCCACAAATGCAATCTTATTGGCAGCAGACCCCACAAATGCAATCTTATTGCCAGCAGACCCCACATATGCAATCTTATTGCCAGCAAACCCCACAAATGCTATGAGATTGGCAGCACATTTCCCCACAAATGCAATCTTATTGGCAGCAGATCCCACAAATACAATGAGATTGGCAGCAGCCCCCACAAATGCTATGAGATTGGCAGCAGACCCCACAAATGCAATCTTATTGCCAGCAGACCCCACAAATGCAATCTTATTGCCAGCAAACCCCACAAATGCTATGAGATTGGCAGCACATTTCCCCACAAATGCAATCTTATTGTCAGCAGACCCCACAAATACAATGAGATTGGCAGCAGACCCCACAAATGCTATGAGATTGGTAGCAGACCCCACAAATGCAATCTTATTGCCAGCAGACCCCACAAATGCTATGAGATTGGCAGCAGACCCCACAAATGCAGTCTTATTGGCAGCAGACCCCACAAATGCAATGAGATTGGCAGCAGACCCCACAAATGCTATGAGATTGGCAGAAGACCCCACAAATGCTATGAGATTGGCAGCAGACCCCACAAATGCTATGAGATTGGCAGCACATTTCCCCACAAATGCAATCTTATTGGCAGCAGACCCCGCACATACAATGAGATTGACAGCAGCCCCCACAAATGCTATGAGATTGGCAGCAGACCCCACAAATGCAATCTTATTGCCAGCAGACCCCACAAATGCAATCTTATTGCCAGCAGACCCCACAAATGCTATGAGATTGGCAGCACATTTCCCCACAAATGCAATCTTATTGGCAGCAGATCCCACAAATACAATGAGATTGGCAGCAGACCCCACAAATGCTATGAGATTGGCAGCACATTTCCCCACAAATGCAATCTTATTTGCAGCTGACCCCGCTCATACAATGAGATTGACAGCAGACCTCACAAATGCTATGCTCACTCACCAGGCCAAGCAGCTTCCAGTCAGCTCTTCAAACACCGGCAGAGTTCCACAGCGCGGGCTCGGCTGACGTCATCACTGGCCGCAGCCACCAGTCCCTGCACTGCAGTGGGGGCGGAGCTACAATACGCTGGCCGCGGTGGCTGGGTGCCCAATGAGTCTGCAAGGCTAGTAGGGGAGGCGGTTCCGTGGCAGGGGGAGGCGGAGATGTAAAGCTAGAGGCAGGCAAGGAGGTGGCGGCGGATTGATTTAAAATTAACACGATCTCCATACCCGCTCCGTCACACGTGTTTTAGGGAGCCAGAGAGCCATATGCAGGAGTATAAAGAGTCATATGTGGCTCGCGAGCCATAGGTTCCCGACCCCTGCTGTAGAGCGTAGAGATGACCTGGCTTCGGGTGGAGGGGCAAGGCCCGCGCAAGCTCATGCTCTGTAGCTCCAACATTGGACCTGTACAGGAAAAGGCCAATATTGGACATAGTCCTATATGGGATTGGAAAGGGTTTATTCACTTCTGTAGATTAGAAGAGACACTACTGCACCATATTAAAACAGGGCACAATAGCAAAATGGGTAATGTTGATGAGGTGGTAACATTTTCTTAAAGGGTAACCTGAACTGACTTGTGACATGATAAGAAGTACGGTGCCATTCCTGCATATAACAAGACTGTGTTCCTTTTTCTCACTGAAAGGGTTGAACATTCAGGTATACAAATGGCAGCTTCTCTCTAGTCGGACCATAACTTAACCCTCACTGATAACTTATCACAGCTATAAAACTATTGCCTAACAGATAACTGCTTCTGAATGCAGGGAAGATCAAAAAGTTCAATAGTTCTTATCTGAAGCTTATTTCCATGCAATATTTTTTTTTTTTTTTTTTTTTTTTTGGCTAGAATAAGAGAGAAATATATTTTTTAATTTTTCCTTCTGTCTGTGTCCCCACACAGACGATTTCCATCACTTCCTTTTTCAGGAACTCCACTGTTTTATTCTGAGCCCTGGTGGTCCTTGGAACAGGAAGTGAAAGACAGCCATAAAAAATGTTATTGCAAAAATTTACATTATTACATACATTGTTACCAGAGCTGAATCAAGTAGGAGAAACGGGGGAAGCAGGCATGTATGGGGAGTTGTCCTAATGGCCACCGCTATCCATTCTCCTCCTCCGTCCCCCTCCTTTTATATCTAAATGCCCCCGGCAGCCTCTAACAGGTCATCAGAGACATTACTTTTTTTGAACTCTGTGGCCACTCCCACCAGCTCGGCCCCCTTGGCCTAATTGGGGACTGCCAAGCTGATGGTGGCCTATGGGAAGCAGGTGTGGGGTGGCCGCAAAGTTTGGAAAACTGGAGGGTGGGCAAAACTCCTCCATGATTTTATTATGGGATCAACAATGTTTACCCCATGCAGATCCCACCACCCAAACCTCGCGCTCACCTTGTGTGGTAGTTGTCCAGGCCTACAGACAGTATCACTGTGCTCAGAGTTAGCCAAAGGCGATCCTCTGCTCACTAGTCCTTCATAGTTGGCTCCACTTGCCCCTTGGAGTAATAGGAGAAACAGAGGCGCCAATAGAATAAAACTGATTCCGAATTAAAACAAATTAAAATTTGGGTGGCAGTGGTGGACTTGCCTACCCCCAATGAGAAAAGGACCAATTTGTATGGTTGACAATATAATTTTAATCAATTTGATACTCCAAGACAATAATCAATTTGCAACGCGTTTCACGGGACACAAGCCCGCTTCCTCAGGCAAAACACATACAAGTAGGAGCAACTGGAATGAAAGAGCATAAAAAGAACCCATGTAATCACAACATAAAACCAAAGCAATGAAACAGGATAAAAACAGGATATGGATCATCATAGGACCAATAGCAGAGATCAATATATTGAATATAATCCTAAAGACAATTCAGTGGCCAATTCGGCCATAAAATATAATATATAAAAAATCTGCCTTAAAACTATCTGGTTGGTCAAGATCACAATACAATTATATTTGACGTTCATCATCCTATATTAAACCACGAAAAAGATGATTAAATAAACGATAAACGAGATAATGATAAAAATAAGGATAAAAAGGAAGCCCAATTTAAATCCTTTGGATGAGTCTTGGTGAGGGAAAAAGGACAGGGGGTAGGGATGGGATAGAGGGGGAGGGAGACAGGTTCTGTTGGTATGGGAATACAGGTAACAACGGGGGGGGGGGGGAGGAAGGAGAAAAAGGAACAGGGGGGGGGGGGGAAAGGGAGGCGGAAAGGGAGACTACCATGTTATTCAACATCACTTTGTCATCTATTAATTACAAATGTATACATGTTCATACGTATATACCTACATAGGTGTATGCACAAAGACCTTTTAAGTATACAGGGGGCTATGGTACAGTGGATATGCATCTTTATGTGATGCTGTATAGCAATCCCCTTATAGATGCGCCTGATGGTAAGTGTATGCCCCCGTTTTGTCCTTAATGATATGACGTGAGCAGAATGTATAGAGTGTAAAAGAAGTGCATCAGCTCTTACCCCAGCAACAGTCCGTACCAGCGTGGCGCCTCTGTCCCTGTTTAAATTAACATTCTAGAATTTGACCACTAGAGGGGGCAATATGCCATACATGCATATATAGGCATTCTAAAATTACGATGTCCACCTACTGATGGTATCAATAATTGTTTACTACAAGTTTTTTCCCCCTAATATGTTTGAGCTTGACGTTTCACTAAATGTCAATTATACAGAAAGGTGGACATCCGCATTATATAGTTTTAAGACACCATCCCCCTATGTAACAGCGGAACATTGACCATATCAAACATGGTGGCTCAGGTTCCCTGCCCCTAGGTTACGTTTTTCCGCCTAGGCCAAAAATCACCAGTCTGGCGGCGGACTATGACACTTACGTACGGCGAACCCCGCCCACCCATACCGGCTGCCCTAGCCAGGAACCAATAGCATAGTGGCAGAGAGCGTCATCACTCACGTGGGGCGAACTCCGCCCATCTGCATCTGCCGCTCAATCACAACGGAGAGAGCATTTAGGAGCTGGCATGGCGTCTATCCATCACAGAGGCGCCACGCTGGTACGGACTGTTGCTGGGGTAAGAGCTGATGCACTTCTTTTACACTCTATACATTCTGCTCACGTCATATCATTAAGGACAAAACGGGGGCATACACTTACCATCAGGCGCATCTATAAGGGGATTGCTATACAGCATCACATAAAGATGCATATCCACTGTACCATAGCCCCCTGTATACTTAAAAGGTCTTTGTGCATACACCTATGTAGGTATATACGTATGAACATGTATACATTTGTAATTAATAGATGACAAAGTGATGTTGAATAACATGGTAGTCTCCCTTTCCGCCTCCCTTCCCCCCCCCCCCCCCCTGTTCCTTTTTCTCCTCCCCCCCCCCGTTGTTACCTGTATTCCCATACCAACAGAACCTGTCTCCCTCCCCCTCTATCCCATCCCTACCCCCTGTCCTTTTTCCCTCACCAAGACTCATCCAAAGGATCTAAATTGGGCTTCCTTTTTATCCTTATTTTTATCATTATCTCGTTTATCGTTTTTTTAATCATCTTTTTCGTGGTTTAATATAGGATGATGAACGTCAAATATAATTGTATTGTGATCTTGACCAACCAGATAGTTTTAAGGCAGATTTTTTATATATTATATTTTATGGCCGAATTGGCCACTGAATTGTCTTTAGGATTATATTCAATATATTGATCTCTGCTATTGGTCCTATGATGATCCATATCCTGTTTTTATCCTGTTTCATTGCTTTGGTTTTATGTTGTGATTACATGGGTTCTTTTTATGCTCTTTCATTCCAGTTGCTCCTACTTGTATGTGTTTTGCCTGAGGAAGCGGGCTTGTGTCCCGTGAAACGCGAATTGATTATTGTCTTGGAGTATCAAATTGATTAAAATTATATTGTCAACCATACAAATTGGTCCTTTTCTCATTGGGGGTAGGCAAGTCCACCACTGCCACCCAAATTTTAATTTGTTTTAATTCGGAATCAGTTTTATTCTATTGGCGCCTCTGTTTCTCCTATTACGCAATATCCACCTGGTGGATGGGTGTGGACACCCTCTCTTCTTCTTCTACGCAGAGAGCGACTTTTAACCTGAGCGGGGACAGGTCTAATCTCCCCGTCTGTGATACAAGTGGTTGCCTAACCCGGCAACCTACAATTGTGAGTATAATTTACTGTTATTTCTCACAACGTTTATATCAACAATAATACACTATCGGGGGCTCTCGATTTCCCCTTTTTTCTCCTTTTTTGCCCCTTGGAGTAGGCTGTCCACCCTCACAGACAGCTGTAACCACCTGTGGGCACCACCTTTGCTATCATAGAGATGCTTCACAGTATGGCCCATTCACCGGCATGTATCCCATTCCTTCACTTGTAACTCAATCCACTACGGTAACTTGGACAAGCCCAGCAACTGTCTAAACGTTTTCTCTGGACCAGTATATTTGCCTCCATTTAACCAGTTGGGGACTAAGGATGGAGCATTTACCAGTTACGTCCTGTTTGATTGTTATTATTACGTTTTTGGTGTGACACTATTAACCCATTAGCAGCTTCAATGGAGTTATCTTGCTTGAGATAAGTGCAATGTTTTTGACCACAATTGGCAGAACCTGTGCTGTAAATTCTTGGAATGCTTTGATCTCTCCCTACTACCAGAAAATATAGAAAGAGAAAGCAGAAGTCCTCTATTATTGTCTCACACTGCCCCCTAGTGACAAGTGGCCATAAATACAAATTACAGCAGTACTAATTAGAAGCCAGGAAATGTAACAAATAAGAAACAAAAAAAATGTGCTAAAATAAATTGGCCTGGAGCACTTGCAAGCCTCAGAGGAGGCCTTAGAGTATGCGGGGCCTGGGGCGAGTCTCATATGCCTGGCCTAGAGACACAGGTATGCTGTGGATACACACATACATATATGCATACACACACATACACACGTAGAGATGGGCCGAACCTCTCTTAACCGCTATACCACCACCAACACTACATTCTGAAACCAGACTAGCATGTACCATTATGATATATCCTAGAGAAGAATGAGCTTGGTGGTGTTGGTGGTGGTATAGCGGTTAAGAGAGCTATCTACCACGCACACCGACCTGGGTTCAATTCCTGGCCAAGGTATGTAAGCTGGTTTTTTAAAGCCTACAAATCTTTAAGCAAGCTTATTTTTCTCTAGGATATATCATAATGGTACATGCTAGGCTGCCTTCAGCATGTAGTGTTGGTGGTGGTATAGTGGTTAAGAGAGCTATCTACCAAGCACTCAGACCTGGGTTCAATTCCCGGCCAAGACCTGGGTTCAATTCCCGGCCAAGGTATATAAGTTTGCTTTTGAAATTCTACAATTCCCTGGAAGATGAGACCCTCCTCCCTCCAGCAGGAGGGATGGAGGGAGTGAGGGGTGAGGGAATATAAGGAACAACAATTAGCTATGAACAAGCCTAACTAAACTCTCCCTAGCAGAGTCTGTCAGCAGCTGTCCCTTAACTAATTAGTGTAGGCAGACTAGTGAGTAAAACGGCACAAGGACCTTGCCTTTTATAAGGGGGGGTGGGGCTCTAGGAGTGAGTGAAGTCTGATTGGCAATAATGTGCCTGCTGACTGTGATGTAGAGGGTCAAAGTTCTGCTCAATAGAGCATTATGGGGCGAATCGAACTTCCGGGAAAGTTCGCCTTCGCAGGCGAACGCGAACCACCCGAAGTTCGTCGGGAACCGGTCGCCGGCGAACCGTTCGGCCCATCTCTACACACACGCACAAACAAACAAACAGATATGCTGTGAAAACACTTCCACTCACTGTGGAAACACAAACACTCTGTATAGTTTAGATAGATAGGTGCCCGCTTACATAGTTATTTGGGATGAAAAAAATATATACATCCATCGAGTTCAACCAGAAAAAAATAGGTTTTATAGGTCGGTTCCCCCAGTATAGGTTAGATAGGTAGGTGTCCCCAGTATAGGTTAGGTAGGTAGGTGCCTCCAGTGTAGGTTAGATAGATAGGAGCCCCGAGTAAAGGTTAGATAGGTAGGTGCCCCGCAGTGGCAGGGGAAGCGGGCATAGTAGTCACCTTCCTTCCGCCGATCCCCCGCAGCCTCCCTCTCCTTGCTGTCCCGGCATCTGTCGCATTGGTAACAGCGCCTCTTGTGATGGCATGAGGTCACGTCATCACAGGGGGTGCTGTTACCAACCAATGGATGCAGGAGGAGTAAGGAGATAGCAGCTGCAGGGGATCGGCGGAAAGAAGATGAATTGTAACTACTATGCCCGCTCTCCTGCCGCAGAGGGTGCGGGGCCTTCTTCAGGCTCAGGGCCTGGGGCGATTGCCCCACTTGCCCCTCCAAAGGCTGCCTCTGCAAGCCACTAAATAAATTGGCCGCTAAACGGTAAAGAAGGTGCATCAGTTCAGAAAAAGTAGGGTTTATGGCAGAAGGAGAATGATGGGCCAGCCGGTGAGTAATTAAACCTATCAGCCGCGATCCTTGCAGCAATAATAGCCTTACATCGAAGGCTCTCTATTTTGCCTTGGTACTCTTTCATTGTTCTCCATCTGAATGATCCATCTCCCAGCTATGTCAATTTGTACAAAATAGGCATAAAATTAGCATCAACTCAGAATTCCTTGCATCTCCTTGGCCATCCGTAACTTCAAGGAGGAAGCTAGTATTTCGAGTTTCTAGGGCAACAAATATTTACTTAGTATTAACGGCCTCATTGTCTCCGAAGGCATCCGGGTTGCACCGCAGGAATGATAAGTTCAACCATGCAGGCTTAGCGAGAAAGGTCAGAAGCACTTAATCTCTATTTAATAGCCGGTGCTACTACCAGCAGACCAAGGAGCCCTGTGCCAAGGTTCTCATATCCCCAGACCACCCTTATCCCATACACATGACAACTGTTTACATTTCTTGGCTGGAAAACCGTGACAGACGGACTAAAAATTGCACTTGTAGGTCAGTCATTCTGTGCGATCTTACCGCTCATTAGTGTCATTTATCACAGGCATCTAAACAGCTGTCACTTATGGGCTCCCCCCCTTCCAAGTGGATAGTACAAGAGCGTTACCCACTCTGATATCTAATATATATATGGATAAATGGCCAAAGAGCTTGGAGACGGGAGGATGAAGGCCTAGCTAGACGTGAAGAGGCTTTCACTTGCCGGTAAATGTGCTCTTCTAAATATATCCAATTTACCGTAGTGTATAATGGCTCTGTGTGGTTAGTGTTCTCCTCTGATGGCCCTGGCCTCAGATTCCACCAAAATGCTGGGCCTGATGTACTCAGGTCCTCTATGGCTGGAGATATTTTGAAAACACAAGTGATCCCACAAAAAGATTTTTCTGGATTTACTTCAGAAATGTCAATTTTTTGGTGGTCTACGACATGGGTTGCAGAAGTGAGGGATATTTCTACAAATTAGGAACTCCCTACGTTCACACCTCCTCCGCCTTACGCTGTGGTGACCATCATGGCCAGGGTGTCTATTCTACAGGGACCGTATAGCAAGTGTGGCCACTATGATTTCTCTCCAATAACAAGCATCACCTCAACAAGTGCACTGGAACCAGGGGGCAGGGGGCTGCGCTGTGTCAGAGGGAGGAAGGGTAAGCAGGGCCGTGTCTACAGCAAGACACTTGAAGGCCTGTGCCATGGGCGGCAGTTCTGGAAGGGCGGCAACACAGGTTAGCAGATTTTTTTTTACTAATCTACCCTCTAACCTACCCCCAGCTCACGCCTGTGCTGTAAGAGAGGACCCATTTAGGCTGGAGCCCGAGCAGTAAGCTGCTAGTGTGCATCCACACACCACTGACAAGCAGGGCCGGGCCGAGGCATAGGCTGGAGAGGCTCCAGCCTCAGGGCGCAGTGTAGGAGGGGGCACAGAATTAATTCAGCTGTCATTCCTAATTGTGTTTGAAGCAGAAAGAAATAAGAAAAGGTGATACATAGCAGTGACTGCAAGCCAGATAACTAGATATTAAGGTGTTGGGGAGGTTGTGGGCCCTGTGGCGCCTCTTAGTCTAATAGCAATCAGTGTGTGATGGCTGGGGTGGGAGGGATGGAGGGGCGCACTTTGGTGTCTCAGCCTTGGGTGCTGGAGGACCTTGTCCCGGTTCTGCTGACAAGTGCAGACAAGGCGATTTTCAAGGGGGATAGTGCTGGATCCCCGGGATCTGAGGAGCCCGGAGAAGCCTCTTTGGGATCAAGAGGCTTCTCCCTCCCGAGGTAAGTACCCCCCGAGGTATTTTTTTTCCCTTTCAGGTTTAAAGAGACTCTGTAAAGAAAAAAAAACCTCTGGGGGATACTTACCTTGGGAGAGGGAATCCTCAGGGTCCCAACGAGGCTTCCCCGACCTCTGAAGACAGCAGGAATCCAGCGCTGGCTCCCCCGAATCCTCCCCCGACAAGCTTGACAAGCAAGGTTTTATTTAACTCTTCAGGATCCAGCGCAGGCGCAGTAGCGGCTCTTCATTAGGGCTAGGCGGAAATAGCCGAGCCCAATCGTATCCGTGCAGTAGAGGGGCTATGATCGGGTTTGCCTATTTCCGCCTTACACGAACGAAGAGCCGCTACTGCGATTGTACAGGATCGCGGTAGGTAAATATTTACCTCGCCGCTGTTCAGGGGGACACAGCGCTGTATTGCCAGGCCACCGGAGGACGGGGGAAGCCTCATTAGGGTCCAGAGGCTTCCCCCTCTCAAGGTAAGTATCCCCAAGAGGGTTTTTTTTCATTACAGATCCTCTTTAAAGTGAACCTGGAAGGACAGAAGGAAACCATAGAGAAATTCACCCTGTGTGTATTTAGCATTTAGCCTGTCTAGCTCCCCCTCATCTGTGACTAATCACAACTATAATTGGATCTCTCACCTGTGTCAGCTGGCTGCCTCGGCAGAGCAGCTAATTTGTAAACACAGGATGTTAATCCTATGTTTGCTTCCATGAAAGCAGGAAGCAGACACACTGCGGATTTATTGCATGATTTTTATCTGCTGTAACAAATAAATGATTTTCTTTAAAGATAATCTGTATTGTTAAAATCGCACAAAAGTAAACATACCAGTGCGTTAGGGGACATCTCCTATTACCCTCTGTCACAATTTCGCAGCTCCCCGCCGCATTAAAAGTGGTTAAAAACAGTTTTTAAAAGTTTGTTTATAAACAAACAAAATGGCCACCAAAACAGGAAGTAGGTTGATGTACAGTATGTCCACACATAGAAAATACATCAATACACAAGCAGGCTGTATACACCCATCCTTTTGAATCTCAAGAGATCATTGTGTGTTTCTTTCCCCCTGCATCTCTCATGCACTGAAGTTTCAGGCTGCTCTTTTCTTCCTGCAAACAGCTTTGCCCTTGTCTGAATTTCCTCAGTATGTGAAAGCCCAGCCAGCTCAGAGGACGATTTATCCAGCTTGTAAAAGATAAGAGAGAAGAGAGAAGCTGCCCTAATCTAAATAATACACAGGCAGTGTGCATAGAGGGGCCTGGAAGGGGAGTTCATAGCAGAACCACAACACTGAAGAACTTGGCAGCCTTCCAGACACAGGCCGACAAGTCTGACAGGGGAAAGATACATTGATTTATTACAGAGACTGTGATAGCAGAAAGTGCTGCAGTAAGCCAGAACACATTAGAATAGCTTTTGGAACTTGTAGGATGATAAAAAACAGGATGCAATTTTTGTTACGGAGTCTCTTTAAAGATTATTATGCCGTTGCTTACCTTCTAGAGCAGAGAGGAAGTTATGAGTTCAGGTCCTCTTTAAAATGACTCTGAGGAGTAAAAGAAAACAAAATCGGAACATACCTGGGGCATTGTCCAGCCCACCGTAGGTCGGGAGGTCCCCCGGCGTCTTCCTGGCTCCTCTCCCGACGCTCACGACCGCCGACACCGGGGCCGAGTGTCGTGCTGACACTTCCTGAACTAGGACGCATGTCGTCATCATGCCGGCCGCTACGCATCATCACGCTGGACAGCGTGACAGTACTGCGCATGCGCGGTTTACAGTTAGAAAACCATGTGATTTCTGTGGAGGGACCGGAAGAGGAGCCAGGAGGACGCTTCCATCGATTGTCCTTTTCTCGCACTACCGAGCTCCAAGCCTGCTTCCAGCAAAGACGGCGGCCGGAGGAAGAGGAGCTGCGCTGGTGAGGAAGCAAGAAAAACATTTAGTTTGGGTTTTCAGTTTTAATTAAGCAAGGAGATAAATGCTTCAAGATGCGATCTTGCCTCTCGTCTGCAAAGAGAGACGGTGGTGAAAACACTCTGCGACCAGGCCCAGTCCCACCCATGATGCCAAGTGAGGTGACTTCCTCAGGCGGCAGAAGTCTGGGGCAGCACCAGGCAGGAACAGGAAGAGAAGAGAGTGCCTGGCCAACCTATACTGGGGCAACTGTACCTAGCTACCAACACTGGGGGCACCTATACCTGGCTACCTACCTGTACTGAGGGTGTTTTCATGCAGTGCAAATTTTTGGATGCTGTGCAATCATTCCAATGGGGGGGGGGGGGGGGGGGGATCCTCACAAGTTTGCCTAAGGCAGCAAAAAGTCTAGAACCAGCCTTGCATGTGACTAGTGTTCCTTGTTCTCCTCGGTATACAGCGAGCTATGAATTGTCCTAACAATCTTCATTCATCGTTGCATTCAGTTCAAAGAAAACAATGTTTTTTTTATTCAATTATTTCATTCAAAGTGGCGCTACTGTCTTACATACCATACGAATAAAAAAACGTTCTCCCAATTCCTTATTGCCTGTGTATGTTATGCAACCTGCCTTTGTCCGAAAGTCATGTCATCGGTGGAAATATTATTATTACTTCTCCAGATCATGGGATTGCAGGCGGCACAAAGAGCGAAGACCCCCAAACACAGTAAATTATTAATAATAGTCATAAACAGGGGTCTAGTCCTGGGAAAAGAAGTGAGTAGACTCACCTGAAAAACGCGCCAAAAAATGGGCATGGTCAAGCATATTGTGGGCGTGGACATGGGTGGGGCCAAATATACATGACTTTAGCAGTGATGTAAAAGGTCTGCCGGGGAAGTTTGAGCTCTGCCGTAGTGTATCCCCCAAAAATAGATGTAATCTGACAGCATTTCACCAAAAAGACACGTAATCTGGTAGAAGTTCCTCCAAAATACAGATAATATGTAGAGATGTCGCGAACCTCCGATTTTCGTTTCGCGAACCCTGTTCGCGACCCTCTGTGAAAGGTTCGGTTCGCAAAAAGTTTGCGAACTGCAATAGACTTCAATGGGGAGGCGAACTTTGAAAATTTTAATAAATTCTATCAGCTGGAAAAATGATAGAAAACATGTTTCAAGAGCTCTAATACCTGGAGGCACATCTGATTGAGTGAAATACACATCACTGCTGGAGGACCCGCCCTCCTCCAAGCTAGGTCCTTATACCATTTGACTCAGTTGTCTGCCTACACTAATTAGTTATGGGACAGCTGCTACACACTCTGCTGGGGAGATTTTAATTAGCCTCTTGTGGGCTCCCTCCTCCCTTTCTACCCTTCTTCCTACCGGAGGGAGGAGGGTCTCGTCTGCCAGGGAATTATACTATTTTAAAAACCAGTATACATCATACCATAGCTGGGAATCGAACCCAGATCTCACTGTGTGGTGGGCAAGTCACCCTAACCACTGTACCACTACAGTAGTAAGTGAAGCTGGCCTAAAATTTACTATTTATGCTCAATGCAATAGAAACATTATGCTCAATGCAATAGAAACATTAGGATTCTTAAAGGAGAACTGTAGTGAGAGGTATATGGAGGCTGCCATATTGATTTCCTTTTAAGCTATACCAGTTGCCTGGCAGCCCTGCTGATCTATTTGGCTGCAGTAGTGTGAATCACACCAGAAACAAGCATGCAGCTAATCTTGTCAGATCTTACAAAAATGTCAAACACCAGATCTGCTGCATGCTTGTTCAGGGTCTAGGGCTAAAAGTATTGGAGGCAGAGGATCTGCAGGATAGCCAGGTAACTGGTATTGCTTAAAAGGAAATCAATATGATAGCCTCCATATACCTTTCACTACAGTTCTCCTTTAAAGGGAACCTTAACTGAGAGTGATATGGATGTTTCCTGTAAACAATACCAGTTGCCTGGCAGTCCAGCTGATCTTTGTGACTGCAATAGTGGCTGAATCACACCCTGAAACAAGCATGCAGCTAATCCAGTCTGACTTCAGTCAGAGCACCTGATCTGCATGCTTGTTCAGGGGCTGTGGCTAAAAGTATTAGAGACACAGGATCAGCAGGCGATTCAGGCAACTGCTATTATTTTAAAAGGAAAAATCCATATCCTTCTCCGTTTAGGTTCCCTTTAAGGATTTGTAGCATAAAAGCCAACTCACGTTGGCTGGGATTTGAACCTGGGTCTTACTGTGTGGTGGGCAAGCACCCTAACCACTGTAACAACTGAAGCTGGCCTAAAATTTACCATTTATGCTCAATACAAGAGAAAAAGTAGACAAGACAAATAACATTTATATCACACTTTTCTCCTGGTGGACTCAAAGCACCAGAGCTGCAGCCACTAGGGCATGCTCTATAGGCAGTAGCAGTGTTAGGAAGACTTGCCTAAGGTCTCCTACTGAGTAGGTGCTGGCTTACTGAACAGACAGAGCTGATATTTGAACTCTGGTCTCCTGTGTCAGAGGCAGAGCCCTTGACCATTACACCATGCAGCCACTGCTTACAGATATGTAGCCAGACATGGCCTTGTCTTTTGTGTTCAACAGTTGTCAAGAGAAAAATTAGACAAGATAGCAGTGTTAGGAAGACTTGCCTAAGGTCTCCTACTGAATAGGTGCTGGCTTACTGAACAGACAGAGCTGAGATTTGAACTCTGGTCTCCTTTATCAGAAGCAGCGCCTTTGTCCATTACACCATGCAGCCACTGCTTACAGATATGTAGCCAGACATGGCCTTCTCTTTTGTGTTCAACAGTTGTCCAAAGAGAACCCCAGATAGCCAGGTAGATTCATATCTCTCTCTCTTCCTAACACTGCTACTGCCTATAGAGCATGCCCTAGTGGCTGCAGCTCTGGTGCTTTGAGTCCGCCAGGAGAAAAGTGTGATATAAATGTTATTTGTCTTGTCTACTTTTTCTCTTGTATTGAGCATAAATGGTAAATTTTAGGCCAGCTTCAGTTGGTACAGTGGTTAGGGTGCTTGCCCACCACACAGTGAGACCCAGGTTCAAATCCCAGCCAATGTGAGTTGGCTTTTATGCTACAAATCCTTAAAGTGAACCTAAACGGAGAAGGATATGGATTTTTCCTTTTAAAATAATAGCAGTTGCCTGAATCGCCTGCTGATCCTGTGTCTCTAATACTTTTAGCCACAGCCCCTGAACAAGCATGCAGATCAGGTGCTCTGACTGAAGTCAGACTGGATTAGCTGCATGCTTGTTTCAGGGTGTGATTCAGCCACTATTGCAGTCACAAAGATCAGCTGGACTGCCAGGCAATTGGTATTGTTTACAGGAAACATCCATATCACTCTCAGTTAAGGTTCCCTTTAAAGGAGAACTGTAGTGAAAAGTATATGGAGGCTACCATATTGATTTCCTTTTAAGCAATACCAGTTACCTGGCTATCCTGCAGATCCTCTGCCTCAAATACTTTTAGCCCTAGACCCTGAACAAGCATGCAGCAGATCTGGTGTTTGACATTTTTGTAAGATCTGACAAGATTAGCTGCATGCTTGTTTCTGGTGTGATTCACACTACTGCAGCCAAATAGATCAGCAGGCAACTGGTATAGCTTAAAAGGAAATCAATATGGCAGCCTCCATATACCTCTCACTACAGTTCTCCTTTAAGCAACCTAATGTCTCTATTGCATTGAGCATAAATAGTAAATTTTAGGCCAGCTTCACTTACTACTGTAGTGGTACAGTGGTTAGGGTGACTTGCCCACCACACAGTGAGATCTGGTGTCAATTCCCAGCTATGGTATGATCTATACTGGTTTTTAAAATAGTATGATTCCCTGGCAGAAGAGACCCTCCTCCCTCCGGGAGGAGGGAATAGGTAGAAGGGGAGGAGGGAGCCCACAAGAGGCTAATTAAAATCTCCCTAGCAGAGTGTGAAGCAGCTGTCCCATAACTAATTAGTGTAGGCAGATAACTCAAATGGTATAAGGACCTAGCTGGAGGGTGGGTGGGCCTCGAGCAGTGTGTTTGGCAATAACATGTCTGCTGACAATGATATGGAGGGAGAAAGTTTTGCTCAATAGAGCATTATGGGGCGAATCGAACTTCCGCAAAAGTTCGCCTGATGCAAGCGAACGCGAACCCCCAAAGTTCGCCTGGAACCGTTCGCAGGCGAACCGTTCGCGACATTTCTAATAATATGGCAGTGGTTCCCCCAAAATAGACAGTGTGGCAGCAACAGTTCCCCCAACATACACATAATCTGGAAGCAGTTCCCCAAAATACGCGAAACCTGGCAGCGGATCCCCCCACACTGTGTGCAGCTGCAATTCCTGTCTCATCCACTGAACTGATTCGGTTCAGTGTGATGAGTTGGATCACTCAACTCACAGGAAAGAACCCCGGCTCAAATGAACCGGACATTATTACTTCCCCGGCGCTCGGAACAAGGAAGAGGTAAGTCCCGCCCACTGCCAGCTGCCCGCAAATTTTAGTTCTGGAGGGGAGAGTGAGGAAGGGGGAGTCCCAAGGTGAGGGAGGGGGGGGAGGAGATGTCCCCCTTTCCCCGCTGTACCCACCGATCCCTCTTCTCTGCGCTCTCTCCCTCCACACACGCTAGGGTGGACATTGTCCCCCTCTGAAAAAAGCAGGTGGACGTTGTCCACCCGCGTTCACACCCGACTCGACCCCTGGTCATAAATAACAACAGCTATTAAAGGCAGAACACTCAGTTAAAGGGAGTTTGAAGTAAGGGGAATACAGAGGCTGCCATCTTCATTCCCTTATAAACAATGCCAGTTGCCTGGCTGTCATGCTGAGCTTTTGGCTTTGTTTTTGAGCATGCAGGCAATGGAGTCACAGCAGCTGATCTGAATGTTCATTCTGAGCCAGTGACTTGTAGTATGAGAGGCAGCACCGAAGCCAGGGAACTTGCATTGTTTAATACAGAATGAAAATGGAATCCTCCATATTTCTCACACTTCAGTTACCCTTTAAAGGACATCCGAGGGGAAAATAAACTAATGAAATAAACAATTGTCTATATCCTCCTTCTCCTAAAAATGACATTGTAAGATATTCCACAGTTTTATTTTATATTTAAATCTACTTTCTAAGTTTTTACTGGTTTATTGTTTTTGCTCAATGACACATTTATTGAAGTATGCCAGAGCTAAAATCTATGAACTATTGACCCTTTTTATCTCATCATGTCACATGTCACCTCGGGTATCATTTGGCAAGAAATGGCAATGGTATTATATCAAACTTTACAATAACATTTTGTTGCCGGTATAAATTTTCCAGCCATCCATACTGCCAGGAGATCGAAACTGCAGTCTGTGCAGCCAGTCTGAAGAGAAGATGGCGAATCCCGGGCGGATGGGGTGATAGAGAGACCAGAGGAGCAGCACCCTGTAGGTTAGTAATGGGGCTCCCACCAACCCCTCCAAAGGCACACTTAGGGCCCATTTCCACTACATGCAGTGCGGTCAGGGCTGGATAGGCACTGTAGGCAGGCATCTACAGGCGCTTTATGATGAAAAGATGGCTCACTCCCCTCCCTCACTCCCTATGCAGAGTCGCGAGTAGAGTGTAAATGAGAGGTTACTTACCCTGCTCTTAGCATTTCACTGACCAGATCTGCCTTTAGTCGTGGGCACTACTGCGAACATCGGCTGCGCGCATTCGCAGCAACCTGCGATCATGTGGCGTGTTCGATTCACCCCCTATACATCATCATTGGGCTAAACTTTGACCCCTTACCTCACAGTCAGCAGACACATGGCAGCCAATCAGCTAGCGCCCCTTCCTAGAGCCCCGCCCCCCCTATCAAAAAGCAGTTGTGGTGGCCATATATATTGGATTGATTCTCAGCTGGCTGCATAAGCTAGGCCTGTGTTCTTGTTCCCCACTTGCGGTATTGAGGGCTAGGTCATCGGTCTGCTGTGGGTTTTTTTTGTGTGACCCTTTACAGCCCACTGACACCCAAAGCTGAGTGCAAACTACTGCTGTTGCCTCATTAAGTTGCAGGCACAGAACCACTCCAGTGCATTATTATGTCACTGTATTCTGATAATACTATTGCATTTCTCTGTGTGTGACACCCCACAGCCCACTTACACCCAGAGCTGTGCATAATGGGATTTCTGCCCTTTAGGGATTAAAACCCGACTTTGTGTCAACTCCATAATGTTTGGTGGGACTTTTGCCATGGATCCCCCTCTGGCATGCCACAGTCCAGGTGTTAGACCCCTTGAAACAACTTTTTCATCACTTTTGTGGCCAGAAACAGTCTTTGTAGGTTTTAAAATTCACCTGCCCATTGAAGTCTATGGCGGTTCGCCTGTTCGCGAACATTTTCAGAAGTTTGCGTTCAACGTTCGCGAACAGAAAATTCTATGTTTGCGATATCTCTACTGGTGATCCTTTCAGTTACATCCACCCAGCCACCTGAGTGACGTGAAACAAATGTGTGCATTGCTGAGAAACGTCCCCTCCCTCCCATGAAGCCTCCTAACAGGGGTGCCCCCCCAGCTGAGGGGCAGTGCACATGCCCCCCCTCCCATGAAGCCTTCTCACAGGGGTGCCAGCCAGCCAGGGCTGGTTTAAGCAACAATGGGGCCCCAGGGCAAAATAAACCTGGGGGGCCCCCCCAACATATACCCCGGAACAAAAATCGGCATTAGGGGACCTTTTTTGCAGCCGGTATAGTCAGGGTGTGAAGTCCCAATCGGTCGGAGCTCCACATTCTGGCTATCCCAGCCTGCATGGGGGACAAGGGGTTAAAAAATTTTCAGGAGGGGGGGACCCCACATAATTTTTTATTTTTTTTAAATTCCCACACTCTAAACATAAAAAAAAAAATGGGAAAATAGGAAAAAATGCCAGGGATCTTCATACAGCCATATTGCGGCTGTATAGCGATCCCTGGCCAAAGTGCTGCGGCTGCGTATGGACCCCCTGGAAAAGTCAGGAAATTTATTGCGCTTTCGTTTGATGCATGTAAAATTACACTACCGTTAGGTTTGCTACTAAAAGTGACATTTACCGCATTTAAAAGTATACTTTTTCCTTCGAAACTTTAAAATTGATTTTCTCAAAAACTATAAGGTCTTTTTGAAAAATTGTTTTTTCCTCTTATTCCTAATGATCTCCTTAACATATCCTGCAAATTTAGGGTTTCTAGCATTTAAGGTGGATTTGCTATTAACCATTAAAGTCGGCAGGTTTTTAAATGTGTATTTTTTTTCCTTTGAAACTTTAAAATCGATTTTCTCAAAAACTATAAGGCCGATTTGAAAAAAAAAAAATTCCTCTTGTAGCCACTGGGGGCCCCTACAAGCTCTGGGGCCCTGGGGCAGCTGCCTCCTTTGCCTCTATGGTAGCGCCGGCCCTGCCCCCAGCTGCCGGGCAGAACACATGCCCCCCCTCCCATGAAGCCTTCTCACAGGGGCGCCCCCCAGCTGCTGGGCAGAGCACATACTCCCTCCCTCCTGTGAAGCCTTCTCACAGGGGCGCTCCCCAGCTGCGGGGCAGAGCACATACTCCCTCCCTCCTGTGAAGCCTTCTCACAGGGGCGCCCCCCAGCTGCTGGGCAGAGCACATACTCCCTCCCTCCTGTGAAGCCTTCTCACAGGGGCGCCCCCCAGCTGCTGGGCAGAGCACATACTCCCTCCCTCCTGTGAAGCCTTCTCACAGGGGCGCTCCCCAGCTGCGGGGCAGAGCACATACTCCCTCCCTCCTGTGAAGCCTTCTCACAGGGGCGCCCCCCAGCTGCTGGGCAGAGCACATACTCCCTCCCTCCTGTGAAGCCTTCTCACAGGGGCGCCCCCCAGCTGCTGGGCAGAGCACATACTCCCTCCCTCCTGTGAAGCCTTCTCACAGGGGCGCCCCCCAGCTGCTGGGCAGAGCACATACTCCCTCCCTCCTGTGAAGCCTTCTCACAGGGGCGCCCCCCAGCTGCTGGGCAGAGCACATACTCCCCCCCTCCCATGAAGCCTTCTCACAGGGGCGCCCCCCAGCTGCTGGGCAGAGCACATACTCCCTCCCTCCTGTGAAGCCTTCTCACAGGGGCGCTCCCCAGCTGCGGGGCAGAGCACATACTCCCTCCCTCCTGTGAAGCCTTCTCACAGGGGCGCCCCCCAGCTGCGGGGCAGAGCACATACTCCCTCCCTCCTGTGAAGCCTTCTCACAGGGGCGCCCCCAGCTGCGGGGCAGAGCACATGCCCCCCCTTCCATGAAGCTTTCTCACAGGGGTGCCCCCCCCAGCTGCGGGGCAGAGCACACACTCCAATGTCGAAAATGCAAAGAATTTCGGAAGAGCATAAAATGACGGTGGAGGAATGAGAAGCCCCAGTGATGAAATACGGCCGTCCTGCGGAGCCTGCGTGCGTTTTATGCCTTTTCCGCTGCACGGCGGAGGGAGAGAGGCGCAGAGCCGTGTGGCCCGCGTATATAAACACATCATCTGTTTTGACAGGGAGTCGGGGTGAAGTTGGGTGTCACGGGTAAAGCAGAGGGTAATAAAATCAGTTTAGATTTATTTCTCTAAATTGGAAACTCCATGCTTACACCTGACTAAATCATCAGGCTGAAATCCAAGCCGGACTCCCACAGAAAGCGCATGTAACCCTACCCCATCTTTGTTTAACGCGGCCCAATCAGGCCGGACTAATGAATTCTGCAGATGTGAGCTGTGGATCTTTCAGAGGCTTCAGCAATTCTACAGGGCTTTAGCGGACTGTCTTCTCGTCCTCCGTCCCCCTCGGTCGGAAGTCGTGAAGTTCATTGATAGAGATTGCTGCGTTCTCCTCTTTCCTGGATAACTGTACTTTCTCTAAATCTCTACATAAAGCATTATAAATAGTCCCATATTAATCATGTAAATACACTGCGTGATTGCGTGCATGAAAAAAGGGCGCCGTGAAGAAAGGGCCCGAGTTGATAATGAAATGGCGCCGGTTATTAACGAAATCTGATAACGATAAACATCGTTGTCAAGCTTTGTTAACGATAAATACCCTTGTAAAAACAGACGAGAAATAATAAAAAAAAGATACCAGTGGTGCTCAGATACCACTTTTCAAAATCCGGATACCCAGATATCTGATCTGGGTCGGATATTCGAGTTCAAAATTTTACAATTTGAATCCGAATCGGGTATCCGACCCCAGTATCCGGCCAAATTCGGATATCTGGATAGAAAACCCGGAAGTGGCCTTTAAATATTGCTTTAAAAATGTTTTTTTAGGGTAAATGAGGCATGTAGCATCATTATTTCTTAAAGGGAAACACTAATTGATGATGTGGGGACTTAAAATTCCCTCCCCCCCCCCCCCAAAAAAGGCTGTCAATTAACATCAGGACTAGGTTCCAGACAGCGGTCCTGCAGCCCACATTGTGTACATAGTCCAACCGCACAACTGGGACATGGCAGTTTTCAGCCCATACACCTCCAAAAAATTACGCAGCAATTGTGTTTTGGGTTAAATATAGGTGGTATCAGCACAGCAGAAGTGGCCTGTGGCACCCTGGTGGTGGGAGCAGCAAAGGCAGCTGGAGCAGGGCAGTGCAGCAGCAGCAGGTGTAACGTCTGCCAGGAGCATGCCGGACGTGGCACTTTGCACGTGGCACTTTGCACTTTGCACGTGGCACTTTGCACTTTGCACATGGCACTTTGCACTTTGCACGTGGCACTTTGCACTTTGCACGTGGCACTTTGCACTTTGCATGTGGCACTTTGCACGTGGCAGTTTGCACTTTGCATGTGGCCCTTGGCACGTGGCCCTTGGCACTTTGCACTTGGCACGTGGCACATAGCACTTTGCATTTTGCACGCGGCACTTTGCACGTGGCAGGTGGCACTTGGCACGTGCAAAGTGCCACGTGCAAAGTGCCAAGTGCAAAGTGCCACGTGCAAAGTGCCAAGTGCCACGTGCCAAGTGGTACTTGCCAAGTGCAAAGTGCCACGTGCCAAGGGCCACGTGCCCAGTGCCAAGGGCCACGTGACAAGGGCCAAGTGCCAAGGGCCACCTGCCAAGTGCCACGTGCTGAGTGACAGACAGCAGAGGAGAAGACACTAACTGTCACACTGGCACTGCTCAGCAGCAACACATTAGTACTACTATTGTAACAACTACTAGCACTGACTGCAGTACTACAGTACTAACTACACAATAACACAGTAATCCTATTCCCTAATCCCTAACCTAACCTATACTGAAGCTAGCTAAGGCTAATACCTGGCCAGCAGGCAGCAGCTGCCCTGGTCTGTGCACAGCACACACACACAGACACATAGCAGCTGCAGCAGCCCTCCTGCACACACTCTGACTGTCACACAATGAAATCAAGCTAATTAACAACTTAACAATAGTGTAGTGATAGTGAAGGGGTTAATCACTGAACAGCTTTAGGTTTATCACTGTATACAGCACTTGCTATGCCAGCAGCACTGCAGTCACACAGGACGAGATTTCTCATCATGGCAACCACAGGGGGGGGGGGGGGGGGGGCTGGCCAGGGTTTCTTTCTGTGATTGGTTGCCAGGGCTTAGGCTGGGAGCCCTCTGATTGGCTCAATGAGGTCAGGTGGGGCTGGCCAGTGTTCCCCTCTGTGATTGGTTGCTAGGGCTTCTGCTGGGAACCCTCTGATTGGCTCAATTACGTCCTGGACGTCATACAGTATCTCAATAGTCGGATTTCTGCGGATATCTGCGGATATCCGCATTGCCAGCCAACTGTCCGCAGATAGCTATCCGGATTTCTGTGGATATCCGGTATCTGAATCCGAATCGGATAGCTGAAAAATGGTCGGACCAACCCTACCCTCACACAGAACCCTCCCCTGGTGGTGCCTAGAACTAACCACTCCCCTGGTGGCGCCTAACCCTAACCACCCCCCGATGGCGCCTAACCCTAACCACTCCCTTGGTGGCGCCTAACCCTAACCTCCCCCCGATGGCGCCTAACCCTAACCACTCCCCTGGTGGTGCCTAACCCTAACCCCATGGTGGTGCCTAAATCGTACCCCCCCCTGGTGTTGCCTAAAACAATGCGCCGCCCAGGTGGTGCCTAACCCTAACCACCCCTCATGGTGTTGCCTAACCATGATGACCACTCCCTCTGCAGAAACACCCTTTTACACATAGTAACAATAATATCTTTGATAACGTAAAATCTGTAAATACAAACGAAATAATGTGACAAAAACTATAACGTTGCAAGCTTCTAAAACGATCGCATACTTCAAAAACTATAATGTTCTAATGTTGTTAACGATATTTATCACGGTGCCCTTTTTTCGGCTTTTTTTCACCGTATTAACGATAATTGCATTAGAGTCTATGGCGGCGCCGTTTTCATCCACCCTCAGCCGGCGCCCTTTTTTCCTGCTACCGTGTGATTAATTTCACTCAAAAGACTTCAGGGCCCCTCTGTTCAGTTTCAGAAACAACTGAGTGACAACCCAGAGCCAAGTGACACCAGGCAGTGACATGCGGCAGCACGGTGGCGTAGTGGGTAATCGAGGCAAGTAAATATAAGTAAGTAATTACCTACCGCGATCCTGTGCAGGTACACAAGCGACTCTTCGTCCGGGTAAGGCAGAAATAGCCTTACCCGATTGTATCCGCTCTACTGCGCAGGCAAGAGTCCTTTGGTCCTGTGCAGTGGAGCGGATACAATCGGGTAAGGCTATTTTCGCCTAGCCGCTAGTGCGCCTGCGCAGGATTGCGGAAAGGCAAATATATCACCGCTTGTCAAGCTTGTCGGGGGACATTTCAGGGGAGCCACAGCTGGATTCCTCTAAATTTCAGAGGACAATGAAGCCTCATTGGAACCCCGTGCAGAAAATAGAATGCTTTTTCTCTCTGTGCCCAGACTCCTTAATCACTACAAGACACAACACTTGAGGAGGGGTAGAAAGGCTGGGGGTAGAACCGCACTGTACACAAGACCCTGCTGAACACTGAAAAGGGACTGTCTACAAATCTTTGGCCTCGATTCACAAAGCGGTGCTAACCTACTTAGCACGCCTAAAGACTTTGGGCGTGTTAACCAGGGTGCTAAGTAGGTTAGCACCGGTTTTTAAAATCCCATCGCTCGCAAAGTCCAGTGCGCAAAACTTTGTGCATGCACAGTGCGGTGCGACTCTAACGTCGCATCGTGGTGCGACGAAAACGGCGCACCCGATGCGCCTATAAGGTCGCATTGGTGCATCGGGTGCGTGCGGGACTTTGCGCGCGAGTGGTGTGCAACTTATCACGCCTAAACTAACTTTAGGCATAATACAGGGCTTTTCACAGGCGTGTTAACACTTAGCACTGCTTTGTGAATCAAGCCCTTTGTCTGCAAAACTTTGTATGGTTCCTTATCTGAGGCTGAGCAGATACATTTATTAGAACAATTGTGCAAAGAGCAGACATTTTTTTCTCTCCTTGCCCTTAGTTGTCAGTCTCTCAGGACGGGGCCCCCGTGGCTTTTGGGCCCCCTGCGGCTGCATCCCTTGCAGGGTCTATTGTTGTACCCCTGATTATGAGCCTGACTTAAGGAACCACACTTGTACAGTGTGGAGGCATTATGACTGCACTTGATATACTGGGGGAATTTGGAATTTACACGTGTGCTATGGGGACATGATTGCTGCATTTGAAGTATGGTCCGGCGATAGCTGCATTTGTTATAGGAAACAGAAATGGTATACATATAATGTGTTTTGCACAGCTCGTAATGTTTTTTTAAATAGCTCTTTGCTGTCCTTACAGTATAAAAATGCAAGGGGCCCCAATGTTCATTTATTTTCAGAGCTCCTCTTTTACCTAAAACCAGACCTGGCCAGTGGAATGGATTTTGATATGTTCTCAGGAACATTCACATCCGTCTGTTGTAAGTCCTGCATCCCCGACCTCCCATTCATCTCCCTGGGCCCAGTATGGAAAGCTTTTCTTTGGCCTGCAAGGAAAGATAAACTCATTAGAGAGTTTGTACATGATGCAGAGACCTCCAGCTTGCTGCAGGCGTGTTTGCTGTGCGGGGTAGGAGGTCAGGTCTGTGCTGTTTGTCAAAACAAAAGCAACAAGCAAGTAAACACGCCGCATGTTTGTCTGTTTTGGCAGCTGTGCCACAACAACGCGGCGCTGCCACGTCCCGCCGAAAGTGTTTTCCAAGTGGGAAAGCGGCCGGCTCAGATCTCTTCACTAATTCGCATCATCCCAGTGTTTGATTCTGGATCTCAGATGTTTTGTGTCTCATTATCAACCTTCAAGAGGAACTGTAGTGAAATAACATCATTAATAAAATGGCTTATTTTTTTACAATATAGGTAGTCCCCAGTTAACAAACAAGCTAGGCACTGCACGTTCGTACTGTGAACCCGAGGTGAAAATAAACTGATAAGAATTTTTTTTATTCCTCCCACTCCTGAAAATGACTATTTTTAAGATATTCCAAGGTTTTATTTTACATTTACATTTACAAATTAGATGACAGCCTATTAAGTGTCCCAGAGTTAGAAAAATGTCAATAATTCATGTATTGTGTCTCCCTCTGCTCTCAGAAGTTGTATTCTGCCAGGAAAACTTTTATGGCTGTAATTTGCTTATCAGTGATGTGTACAGTGTACTATATTCCCAACAAGCTACCGACAAGGCAGAAGCTGTCACTTCCATGTCTACAAAACATGATTTCAGGCAGCAAAATAAAACAAGTAAAACCGCCTGGTTATTAATGTTTTGGATTGTTCCTTACACACGTTTATCTTATCATGTCACATGTTGCCTCAGGGTACACTTTAACCTTTTGGGGACCACGGACGTTGAATCAACGTCCTGCAGGTGGTGCTACCGTTCTGACTGGACGTTGATTCAACGTCCGCGCTAAAGAACCGTCCCGACGCGATCGTGCGCACCTGAGAGGGGAGATTAAGCGGTCATATGACAGCTGGCATCTCCCCTCAGTGATCAGCAGCCATCGCGTATGGCTGCTGATCACGTGATCACTACGATCGCCGTCGGATTGTAGTGATCAATTTGACAGCGGCGGCGGCGGCAGGGGGAAAAGAAGAGGATCCACTCACCTCCCTGCTTTTCCAGCGACGATCGGTGCCCCCCACCGCTCTGGCCGGCATCTCTGCTCCGTCTGACGTCAGTGCCGGGTTCCGGCTTGATGATGTCATCAAGCCGCGACCCAACCTGAGCGTCATTTGAAACGGAGATGCCGGCTGGAGAAGAAGGGGGCTACTGCGGCTCATCGCTGGAGCCTGGAAGGTGAGTGATGGCTGCTGGCGTAATGGGGGACACTTGCCACCATGAGGGGGAACACTGCCCAGCCAGCCACAGACGGGATCCGGCCGCCTGACCCCCCAAACGTGCGCACCCCCCTCCACCGCAAAATGCCTGGTCCTTAAGGAGGGTTAGGCGGCCGGTCCCGAAGTGGTTAACTTTTTCACGGGAACTTCAGGAAATACAGGGACTGCAGGTTCATTCTTAACCTCGTTTTTAAGTCAAAACACTGTGCCATCTCTGTCCCCTGTGCCTCCAGTGTCCCCCTCTGTGTTTCACCTTTGTTCCCCTGGTTCTTCATTGTCCCCCTCTGTGCCACCCCCCCCCCCCCCACACACACACACACACACACAGAGACACACTATGGGCTTGATTCACTAAGACAAATAGCATGCCTTATCCGAGTTAGCACGCCTTATCAGAGACAACACGCCTTATCCGAGTTAAATGCCTTATCAAAGTTAACATACCTTATCAGAGTAGCATAGCGAGCACTACAAACATATGCCTGCTAATTGGCAATAACGAGAGCTCCACTAATCATGCCCTGAGCCCCTGCGGGTTCGTAGCGCTCGCTATGCTACTCTGATAAGGAGTGTTAACATTGATAAGGTGTGATATCTCTGATAAGGCGTGTAAACTCGGATAAGGTGTGTTGTCTCTGATAAGGCGTGTTAACACAGATAAGGCATGCTATTTTTCTTAGTGAATCAAGCCCTATGTCACCTCTGCCCCCCTGTGCCCTCAGTATACCACTGCAAAATATAATTTTACCAGTTTAAAAAAAAAAAAACTTTTTTGTTTGAATTTTTTTATTGAATTTCTTAAAAACCACAAGATCTTTTTAAAAAAAAATATTTGACTTGTAGCTACAGAATCAAAAATTTCACAGGCTGTTCATATTGGGGTGGGTCATTTGTAAGTCGGGGACTACCTGTATTCATTTATAAATTATTTAGACAAAGTTTGCCGATTGTAAAATATTTCCTCTTCCTGAAAGTTATCAAAGGACTAAATGGCACTAAGTGGAGTTAAATAAAATTTTTGTATTGATATATTGTGACTCAATTGAGTTTTATATATTTTTGAGGGAGGTAAGTCCACCTGAACATCCCCCTCTTTTAGACGGTTTTTAAATGTTTTTATTCTACTCTGGCGCCTCTGTACACCAAGCCTTGCTGAAAAGGACTAAAGGAGGATGAGGCAGCTGACAATGGCCAATTTCTTACTGAGACTTTTATGCACAGTGGGAGATACTTCTTGGAAACAGCTATTATTTTCCACAATGCAATGAGGTTCACAGACAGGAAACTACCAGGGTCATGGCCATGACATCACACTGTGGGAGGGGTTTCACCACAGTATCAGCAATACATACGTCCCTGATGATCTATTAGAGAAAAGATAAACATATCTTGAGGGAAAAGGGGTATCAGCTACTGATTGGGATGAAATTCAATCCTTGATTAAAGGCATGAGGAAGTCACTGTATTAAATTAAAAAAAATGGAGCACCTGTTCCAGCTTTGTATCTCAGTGGCAGACATTTTTGGTTGAGGTAGTTTCCAGTTTTCATGGAAACTTCTGATGACCTCAGAGGTCTCCGACTAGTTAGATTCCAGATCTCATTTTCTATCACAGTAACATGTGTTAAGGTAGCCATACACTGGTCGATTTGCCATCAGATTCGACCAACAGATAGATCCCTCTCTGATCGAATCTGATCAGAGAGGGATCGTATGGCTGCCTTTACTGCAAACAGATTGTGAATCGATTTCAGCCTGGAACCGTTCACAATTTGTGGTGGTGGTGCTGCCGCCGCTCCCCCTCGTCCCCCCCCCCCCCCCCCCGCATACATTACCTGCTCCGGCCGGCGCGACTCCCCCCGGTCTCCGCTGTCTTCCGCGCTGGTCTTCGGGTCCGGCAGGCTTCACTTCTTCCTGTCTGGGGGAAGTTTAAACAGTAGAGCGCCCTCTACTGTTTAAACTTCCTGCCGGGACAGGAAGAAGTGAAGCCTGCCGGACCCGAAGACCAGCGCGAAGAAGAAGACAGCGGAGACCGGGGAGTCGCGCCGGCGGAGCAGGTAATGTATTGCAGCTGTATTGCGTCGGTTGTCCGGCACTCTAACGCCGCTAGCGACGTGCTCCCTACCCGCGGGCGATCGGCGTTAATTTCCCGCACGGAGCGATCGACGGGACCGATCTATTTCGGGACGAAATAGATCGAAATTTAGCGTTAACGATTTGACAGCAGATTCGATCCCAGTGATTGAATCTGCTGTCGATCGGCGCGGAATTGGCCTAGTGTATGGCCAGCTTTAATACAATACAATAACATTTGTAAAGTGTTTTTCTCCCATAGGACTCAAAGCGCATAGTTATGTCTCAGATCAATACTAGGTTGCAGGCTGGACTACGTAACAGAATAAATAGTCAGGTGTCCATACTGTAAATGCTAGACTAAACAGGTGGCTTTTTATTTTGGACCTATATGCTTCCAGGGATGGAGCTGTCCTGATTGGGTGTGGCAGGGAGTTCCAACGTGTAGGGGCAGCATGACAGAAGGCTCCGTATCCAAAGGTTTTGAGGTGGACTCTGGGGGGTGACCAAGTTATTAGATGCATTTGATCTAAGATTGTGGGGAGTGTGATGCAGTTGCAACAAGTCCTTCAGGTATGAATGTCAATAGGCCAAAACAGAATTCTTAATTTTATCAGTAGCCAGTGGAGTGAGTGAAGGGTCGGTGTTATGTGGCAATGGTGGAGTTGGCTTGTTAACAGCCTTGCAGCAGCATTCTGTACTTTGTTTGGATAGGCCTATATAGAGAACATTGTCATTGTCCAGCCGTGATGTGATGAAGGCATGAACTAGGGTTGGAGGATCTGCTGGAGGTATGAGGTGCTTAATCACTAGTGAAGGAACAGGTTACCTGTCATTCCTCCGTGCTTTTTTCCCACATGGCCCCGATACTGTGAAGATGTTTTAATCCGTATCTGACGTGACGTCCCCTACGCCTCCTCGCCACGCTGTCATCTGCTACGGCGGGGAAAGTATTTCCTGACATGAACTGTGAATTGTTGGCAACTGGCGTTTCCTATCTGCCACTAGCTGGTGCGGTTTAATGTGGAACACATATATTATTATTCCGCATTATCTACGCCTCTCAGGATTCTGACAAATTTTAAACAAACTTTGCAGGTGGTCAGACAACTGGGCCCAGCAGATGGCGTCAGCTCGGGGAGAGGAGGAAGACACATGCTCGCCACGGTTACACAAGAGGCCTCCTTTTATACCGACCTGGATGAGTATTTTCTACTCTCGGGTCTAAAGGTGGCCATATACTGGTAGAATTTTTTTTGCATCAATATCCGGCCGATCAACCACTTGAGGATTGTAGGCTTAAACCCCCCTAGTGACCAGGCTATTTTTGCAATTTAGGCCACGGCAGCTTTAAGAGCTCTCTGCAGGGTCGTACAACTCAGCACACAAGTGATTCCCCCCCGCCCCCCCCTTTCTGCCCACCAACAGAGCTTTTTGTTGGTGGGCTATGATCATGACTGGGATGTTTGCTTATTTTTTTTAAATATATTTATTTGTTTTTTTTTAATAAATAAATAAAGCTATTTTTTTTTATTTCCCTCCCCCCACCAGCCAATCACAGCGATCAGCTGTCATAGGCATCAGCGTATGACAGCCGATCGCTTCTGTGCCTCCCAGGGAGACAGCCATGTCACACGGTTGTCCCCAGTACAGAGCTGCCATAGATAACAGTGCTGTACAATGTAAATAGTTGTCTAACAGTCTCCTAGCGGCGATTGCTGCTAGGAGACTGATGACGGAGCATCAGGGCGTGATCTTCTGCAAAACACACCCCCAGGATTACACACCAATTGGCGTTAGGCAGTCCTGGGGCTGCGTGGAGCGGTTCTTAAGTAGTTTAATCATTTGATCGAATCTGCTAGAAATCAATGCAGCAAACGATTCCCGATGGATTGATTTTCATCTGAAATTGATAGATTTAGTCGATTGTGCCTGATGCGAGATTTCTCTTGGTCAGCAGCCAGTCTGGATCACAACGCTATTGGCGTTTGATTTCACAGTGACCGATGCAGATTCAGAGCTTACTCTCCCCTGACCACAGGGGCGTCTTCTGTCCACGGCCGCGCACCCTTTCCTATCTCTTCTCTCCCAGGCGCCTGTGTCACTTCACAAATACTAGTGGCCAATCACTAGGGGCCTCTCGTGGTGACGTAAGGTATGTTCCACAGTGCCACTAGTGTTCGGCCTCTTGCCTATCATGTGACACGGGCCGCTGGAATAGAAGAGACAGGAAGGAGAGCCTTGCGGACAGAAGAGACAGGAAGGAGAGCCTTGCGGACATGCGGTGGAGGGACGACGCACCAGTGGACAACTGATTTGCTGACTACTCTGCATGTCCAAGGAAGGCATTGCGAGCAATTTGAAAACCTGTGTGGAGAGATTAGATCAGACAGATCTGAGAAGGATCTAAAGGGGCCCATACACTGGTCGATTTCAGCCATCACTCGATCGATCTATTCTATAGAATTGATCGATCGGAAATCGATTCTATCGAATCAGCCAATCAATCGATTTGCGGCCAATTTTGTCTATCTGACAGGCCCATAGAGTTGCGTTAGATCTAATGGTGCAATAATGTATTTAGATCGATTTTCAATAGATTTTCATTCTGAAATCTATTGGAATTCTGTTCCTAGTGCGTAGCACACACACATCAGATAGATTCCTGTCAGATTCGATTGGACAGGGGTCTGACAGAAATCTATCTGATGGTCGAATCTGCTGCAAATCTATTAGTGTATAGCCACCTTTTCTGATGGACAAATCGACCAGTGTATGGCCAGTTTTAGGTTAATGAACTTAAAAAATCAGGCAACTTTAAAAAAATGTATGCTTATGTTGCTGAAGGTAACAGGGCCATGCCAAGGCAGAGGCGAGAGAGGCTCCAGCCTCAGGGCGCAGTGTAGGAGGGGCGTAGCTATTATTCCTCTATTGGGTTTGAAGCAGAGAGAATTAAGAAAAGGGGATACACAGGGGCGTAGCAATAGGGATTACAGAGGTTGCAAGTGCAACCGCATCAGGGCCCTTGAGCCACAGGGGCCCCAAAGGGCCCTCCCTTAACTGCAGTATTAGCTCTCCTGTGCTCATAATAATCACTTCTACAGATACTCTGAATAGTAGTAATCATTAACAAAGTGTTCCCCAGCCCTTTCTTGCACCTCTGACACTGTAGTTGCCATTGGCAGGTTTAGGTGCGCCGTATCAATTGTTATGTATAGAGTGCTTGTAAAACTTGCATCAGGGCCCACAGCTTCTTAGCTACGCCACTGGGGATACATGGCAGTGACTGCCAGCCAGATAACTAGAGATTAAGGTGTTGGGGGCCCTGGGAGCCTCTTAGTCTAATAGCAATCAGTGAGCTTGATTCACAAAGCCGTGATAACGCTTATAACGGTCGCGTTAGAGTTTTGCGCGCGCTATAACGTGCGTAACGGTTTGTGAATTCAGCCCAGTGTGTGACGGCTGAGGTGGGAGGGTTGAAGGGGCGCATTTTGGTGTCCCAGCCTTGGGTGCTGGAGGACCTTGTCCTGCTGCTGGCAGGTATCAATGATTTGCAGATATAAGCTTCAAAGATTCACACGTCACCCACCTACTAGGCCTAGCATAGACCCTCGTGCCGGTGCAGATCTCCTGCAGGTACACCACTCCTGCTACACCGTGATACAAACTTCAAAAAATTGAGACTGCACACAAAAGGCTTCAGCAACAAGCTGTATTCAAAGCATGTAGAGGCACAAACACAACATGTTTCGGAGACACCTGAGGAAGGGCTCCACCCGAAACATGTTGTGTTTGTGCCTCTACATGCTTTGAATACAGCTTGTTGCTGAAGCCTTTTGTGTGCAGTCTCCATTTTTTGAAGTTTGTATCAATGATTTGCAGATATCACCACAATAAAGCAGATATTATCAATCACAGGCAAGTATCGTTTTATGTATGTTTTTCCTTCAACCCAATAAACCATGCTTATAAGATCAACAGCTTCATTTTATGCATTGGGTGCCTCCACCCCTAATTTAGTGTCTATCCCAGCCTTTCTCAACCTTTTTTACCCTGGAGGAACCCTACAAATAACTTTTGGATCTCAAGGAACCCCTGCAAACTTTTTTTTGGTCTCGAGGAACCCCTGCATATATTTTTCAGGAGGCGTGGTCTTTAAAAGTAGGCGAGGCTGTTAATTTCACTACCTCCTATTACACTGCCACTCATTACACTGTGCTCATTATTCTTATCCTCAATTTAGTGCTTCTTTTTACAGTACCCCCTATTATAATGTGCTTTATTATACTTCCCCCACGATGGGGTAAAATGCCAAGGAACCCCTGCAGAGTACTCAAGGAACCCTGGTTGAGAAAGCCTGGTCTATCTGAAACCTATCACTTTGAAAGGGTACTGTCCACCCAATTAGTGGAATTTTCCTACAGACTTTCTCACTGGCTCATCTCAACCATACTAGTAGCACCTAGAAAAGAGACTATTGAGCTGGAAAGAGGACAGGACAGGACTTGGTTCCAAAAGAGAGAATTTCCGGTGAAAAGAGTGAATATATTTATTACTCAGAAAACTTTTGCAGACTGGTACATCAGAAAAAAAACTACTGAGCAAGAAGGGGGACCTGGAATTGGTTCCAAAAGAGGGACTGTCCTGTCAGAAGAGGGTCTGCTGGTTAGTATGCTCTGCAGAATTCTGGCATTCACTGTGAAGAAATTGAAGGACATCTGTCAGTCAAGCAAGTGATGACCTCCTTGCAGAGGGTGTCCTTGGTGGAATTCATACTTGGAACCCTGGATCTGGGGAGGCAAAACTACCAACCACAAAACAATGCAAGACGTAAAATCCTTCAACACCGCATAGGCAACGCATTCATCCTCTCGGAACACAGAGTTCTCACCAACAACACACATTCATATCAGTGGAGTGAATAAAAAAATATTTGCCCGTTTAAGGGAATATGAAACGATTTCTGTGGGTTTAAGATGACAATGGAGTCTTGTCGCAATCGGTGGCTTCATTGTGTTGTCAACTCAATGGCAGCACAATGCAGGATACGTAAAGAGCCTTGGAGGCTCGGAACGGGGCCAACAAGCAGAGGTCAAGGATAAAGAGAGGGCATTTATCACCAGGAACACAAAGAAACCAAAAATAACAATGCAAAGTTAGGTTGTACAATAGCAGATGAGAGTTAGCATCTCCTTAAAGAATATAACTATCATTAAGAGCCACTGCTACAAATGCAGCTCCGACCTTAGACCCATGCTACAAATGCAGCTCCGACCTTAGACTCGTGCACACGTCCCTATTTACTCTGAGGAAAGGCCTAAGTGAAGTAGTCTTAAGTGACGCAAGTGTGATAATGAAAAAGCTATTAGTTGCCACTAATCTTCCATGTTATTGTCACTGTCCAGATAATAAAAAGAAGCCAGAGTAAAGTCGTCCAATAAAAATTCGAACAGGGTCTATACGTTACTAAAATGAGGCCGTCTAGCAAGATACACAATGTAAGTCCCTCCATAATTGACATTACCCTGCTTGCATTGAAAGCCTGAAAATATAAAGCGTCCACTGTTGTGCTATTCAACAAAACCACAATGGATGATCAGCTTTTGTTGACTTCCAAAGCAAACCTTACCTATTGTCGGAATGTCCACATTTCTTAAGATAAACTTTTGTGGATGTTAAACTTTCTTTAAAAAAAAAAATCTAAGCTTGAAAATGCATTCACAACTCAAGGTTAATTTTTTCAACAACTGTGCTGATGCAATAGCCCACTGCCATGATTTACCTAACAGTTACTTGAAGTTCTTCCATCCAGTCTGGTTATTCTTGCTCAGTCTTATCAGCGTTCTTGACATCAGAAATCTTTATTTTGCCAAATACAATGGGGGGTTGTACCCGAAATAACTTTTGGTATATACAGGGTGACGATGGTACAGTAACAAACATGGGGTAGAAAATACACAGAGCAGTCATATGCATTACACAGGATACAGGGGAGGAGGACTGAGTGCTATGTTTAGCACAATCTGTGAGGCGCTCAACTGCTCTGCAGCGAATTTCAGATGCCCCGCAGTCTCTGTCCTCTGTGTTGTCCTCTGTCCTCCTCTATGCCCCTTTGTGTCCCCCTTGTGTCCTCCTGTGTCTGCCTCTGTCCTCTGTGTTGTCCTCTGTCCTCCTTGTGTCCTCCTCTATGCCCCTTTGTGTCCTCCTGTGTCTGCCTCTGTCCTCTGTGTTGTCCTCTGTCCTCCTTGTGTCCTCCTCTATGCCCCTTTGTGTCCCCCTTGTGTCCTCCTGTGTCTGCCTCTGTCCTCTGTGTTGTCCTCTGTCCTCCTTGTGTCCTCCTCTATGCCCCTTTGTGCCCCTCTTGTGTCCTCCTGTGTCTGCCTCTGTCTTGTGTGTTGACCTCTGTCCTCCTTGTGTCCTCCTCTATGCCCCTTTGTGCCCCTCTTGTGTCCTCCTGTGTCTGCCTCTGTCTTGTGTGTTGTCCTCTGTCCTCCTTGTGTCCTCCTCTATGCCCCTTTGTGTCCTGCTTGTGTCCTCCTGTGTCTGCCTCTGTCCTCTGTGTTGTCCTCTGTCCTCCTTGTGTCCTCCTCTATGCCCCTTTGTGCCCCTCTTGTGTCCTCCTGTGTCTGCCTCTGTCTTGTGTGTTGACCTCTGTCCTCCTTGTGTCCTCCTCTATGCCCCTTTGTGCCCCTCTTGTGTCCTCCTGTGTCTGCCTCTGTCTTGTGTGTTGTCCTCTGTCCTCCTTGTGTCCTCCTCTATGCCCCTTTGTGTCCCCCTTGTGTCCTCCTGTGTCTGCTTCTGTCCCCTGTGTTGTCCTCTGTCCTCCTTGTGTCCTCCTCTATGCCCCTTTGTGTCCCAGTGTCCTCCGTTTGTCCCCGACATTGCGGTGGGTTGGAGGTGCGTATTGGCAGCCGTTCACAAGTCAGGAACTCCCTGCATTTGGACTATAAGACGCAGTGACTTTTTCCCCCACCTTTGGCTGAGAAAAAGTGAGTCTTATAGTCCAAAAAATACAGTAATTGTTTTTACGCTGCAACCCCTCTGCTATTTAAATGATGACCAGTGCCGCCCCATAGATTTTACTACCTGAATCAAATTATTCAGGAGGCTTTATAGGAGGGCCGGCCATGAACATTTCTCCACTGTATGCCCCATTCTGAAGGAATGTTAATTTCGCATCCTTACATCCATGCATCCATGGCTAAGTTTCAGCTTGCAGCCCCTGCACCCAGAGCATCATCGGGGGACCAATCAATCTGTTTTTCAGCCATGTGGCCATCCACTATCACTACCACTGGCAAAACATGCCGAATAAAGGGAAACATTGTTCTGGCGGAACAAACTTTCCCATCGCTTTGGTTTGACACTTGAAGCAGCTGGAAAGGTTAAACCACTTGAGGACCAGAGGTTTATACACCCCCAGTGACCATGCCATTTTTTACAATTTGGCATTTCACAACTAGATAACAGTTTATTCCTTGGACAGATAATGTAGCACCCAAATTAATTTCACACGCTTTTCTTCTCGCAAATAGAGCTTTCTTTTGGTGGTATATGCTGCTGCAATTTTTTTTATTTTTATTAATAAAAAAAGACATAGAAAAAAAAAAACTATTTATTTGTCCCCCCCCCCCCAGTTAAGTGACAAGGCAATACTCACAGTTAAGTGACAAGGCAATGATGCAATGTGCAGCACTGTGTTTGGGATTTTGCAAAGGCCTTCGACACGGTTCCCCACAGAAGTCTGGTGCAAAAGTTGAGGATGCAAGGACTGGAGAAGAGTCTGTGTTCATGGATAGAGAACTGGCTAATGGAAAGAAAACAAAGAGTTGTGGTCAATGGATCATACTCAAAATGGGAGACTGTTATCAGTGGGGTCCCACAAGGGTCTGAACTGGGTCCAGTGTTCTTCAATTTATTTATTAATGACCTAGTAGATTCAGTAGTGCGCAATGTTGCTATTTTTGCAGATGATACAAAATTGTGCAGAATCATCGACTCTCAGGAAGATAGGGACATATTGCAACAGGATCTGGATAGGATGGCAATATGGGCACATACATGGCAGATGAAATTCAATGTTGAAAAATGTAAAGTCATGCATTTTGGTCGTACCAATGGTCTAGCACCATACAAAATAAATGGGATACAGTTGGGGACATCAGACTTGGAGAAGGACTTAGGAGTACTCATCGACAACAAGTTACATAATCGCACTCAATGCCAAGCAGCTGCAGCTAAAGCTAACAAAATTTTGGGATGCATTAAAAGGGAAATAAAAACTTGAGATGCTAGCATAATATTGCCCCTGTTTAACTCTCTAGTAAGGCCACATCTGGAATATGGAATTCAGTTCTGGGCCCCACATTACAAAAATGATATTGCAGTTTTAGAGCAGGTGCAGAGACGCGCAACAAAATTGATGCGTGGGATGGAAGGTCTCGCTTACCGAGAAAGGTTAGATAAACTGGGTTTATTTAGTCTAGAGAAAGGACGCCTTAGAGGGGATCTAATTAACATGTATAAATACATCAGAGGGCAATATAAAAGCTTGGCAGATGAGCTTTTTGCCCCTAGGCCTTCTCAAACGACTAGAGGACATGATCTGCGCAAAGAGGAAAAACGTTTTAGCCATTTATTTAAGAAAGGGTTCTTTACAGTAAGAGTGATTAAGATGTGGAATGCATTGCCACAGGAAGTAGTTATGGCAAACTCTATACCTGCATTTAAAGGGGGCTTAGATGCTTTCCTTGCGTTGAAAGACATCCATGGCTACAATTACTAGGTAATACCTAATGATGTTGATTCAGGGATTTTATCTGATTTCCATCTGGAGTCGGGAAGAAATTGTTTTCCCTTTTGGGGCTAATTGGACCATGCCTTGTAAGGGTTTTTTCGCCTTCCTCTGGATCAACAGGGATATGTGAGGGAGCAGGCTGGTGTTGTACTTTGTTCTTTGGTTGAACTCGATGGACATATGTCTTTTTTCAACCCAAATAACGATGTAACTATGTAACTATGGCCTCAATTCATAAAGCATTCCCGCATGCGGAAATGCTAAAAACAGCTCACTTTACCGACCACATAGCAAAGTGTGTATTCATAAAGGCTGTTTCCGCATGCGAAGCGGACTTTCCAAAGCAGAGCGATAAATCACCGCATTGTGCGGTGATTTTATGCGGAAATGTAAAAAATTGTCAATTCATAAATATTAGCGCAAGCGGTATGCGGACGGGGATTACCGCTACCTCTGATGTGGCGAGAAGCGTGCGGAATACATTGCAGTGAATGGGACAGACCTCCCAAGCAGCAGCAGAGAGAACACAGCAAGGAGGGACTCGGCCAGCTTCTCCTGTTTCCGCATGCCTACCGACAGCCTAACGCTAGCCTACAGCGGAATATCTCCGCACTCCTATCACAACAGGCAACATTTTTATGAATGACCACCCAGAAGGCTAAGATACCATCAGCGGTGTTTCCCCGCATGGATTTATTTTACCGACAGCACTTTTATGAATCGAGGCCTATGTGTTAGATGTCAGCGCTATATAAACATTCTGTTATATAAGTACAAAAACCAGCACTGGCAGGCTGATCACTGTGCCCCCCTGTGTTTACTGAAGGGAACCCAAGCTTGTGCGATCACAAGCTCCTGTCAAATTCCGCTCCTCGCGAGGTGACGCCATATTGCGGCATGGATGAACAACAGAGCTAACAACCTTATGGTGTTAGGCGGACGCAGAGAGGTTATTAGAGAGCTATCCTGTATACTAACTACAGGTTGTAAATATGAAGGGACCCAGTAGCACCTGTGGGCTATAGCTTATTGTGGGCAGCACAGTTGTGGGCAGCAGGTTAGTGTGGGCCGTGGCTTACTGTGGGCAGCACAGTTGTGGGTGGCAGCTTATTGTGGGTGGCAGCTCAGTGTGACAGTTGAGGTGTGTGCACGATTATTTTTGTTTTTTCTGGTGAACTAGATAACATCCAGATAAAGACAAGCTCCCCCCCTGAGTGCCTGCATAAGATTAGGAAAGCCTACAAGTTCTGTTTCACCCTCCTGCTCCTTTTCCATTGTTACATAGTTACATGGTTATTTTGGTTGAAAAAAAGACATACGTCCATCGAGTTCAACCAGTACAAAGTACAACACCAGCCTGCTCCCTCATATATCCCTGTTGATCCAGAGAAAGGCGAAAAACCCTTACAAGGCATGGTCCAATTAGCCCCAAAAGGGAAAAATTCCTTCCTGACTCCAGATGGCAATCAGATAAAATCCCTGGATCAACATCATTAGGCATTACCTAGTAATTGTAGCCATGGATGTCTTTCAACGCAAGGAAAGTATCTAAGCCCCCTTTAAATGCAGGTATAGAGTTTGCCATAACGACTTCCTGTGGCAATGCATTCCACATCTTAATCACTCTTGCTGTAAAGAACCCTTTCCTAAATAAATGGCTAAAACGCTTTTCCTCCATGCGCAGATCATGTCCTCTAGTCCTCTGAGAAGGCCTTGGGACAAAAAGCTCATCCGCCAAGCTATTATATTGCCCTCTGATGTATTTATACATGTTAATTAGATCTCCTCTAAGGTGTCTTCTCTCTAGACTAAATAAACCCAGTTTAGTAAAGGGAAATAGGGGTCTATGCAATTCCTCGCACAATTTCCATGCCGTCATTGCAGCTAAATTCCCCTTCGGGAAGTCAGTCAGTCAGAGATCTGAGCACATAGAATGAAGCTGAGCACAAAGTTGGATTTGCATTCTCAGTACAAAGCCGTCACCTGACCTCGTCCACCTCCTACCTCCTGTGCAGCCCAGGCAGGTGGAGGGTAGGGTCAGCCGTGTTCATATTAAAGGAAACCTGAGACGTCAGATTAAAAAGATTTGTTACGTACCGGGGGCTTCTTCCAGGACGGGTGTGTCCCACGTCGTCTTCCGAGTGCCTCACCTGTGCATGTGTGTGGTTTCCTGCAAAACATGTACTGTTGGTGGACAGGGTTGGGGAACTCTGCTCTACAGAATCCAGAAGCTTCCCCTGTCTTTGGTAAGTATGTTTTTTTAATGCAAGGTTCCCCATGGATTCCCTTTAAAGAGAATCTGTACTCTAAAATTCTTACAATAAAGAGCATACCATTCTATTCATTATGTTCTCCTGGGCCCCTCTGTGCTGTTTCTGCCACTCCCTGCTGCAATCCTGGTTTGTAATTACCAGTTTTAGACAGTGTTTACAAACAAAAGACATGGCTGCTAACAGCATGTGATAGGCTGAGAGAAGGTCAGTGTGTGACTCATACAGAGCTTGCTAGGGGCCTGGAGAGGGTGTGTATAGCTTCTAGCCAATCACAAGCAGAACAGCACATTCCAGCTTGAGTGCCTGAGCCCGACAGAGCCGACAGAGGAGAGAAGATTAGATCATATAACAGAGATAATACAGCCACTGTGCAACTAGGAAAGGCTGCAGTAAGAAAGACAACATTAGAACAGCAATAGGAACTTATGGGATAGAAGAAATAGGGCTGAAAATTGTGTTACAGAGTCTCTTTAAGAAGATGTAAGTCTGAGCTAGGACTTGTTGAACAAACAAGGCCCTTTTGACACCATTGGATATCTGTAGGGAACACGGTAGGTGGTAGCACTCCACCGCAATTTGCAAAACGTCTCTTTTAAGTAGATTAGCCCTGCGTGTGCGTAATCTGTTTTTCTTTCGTAAGATCTCACAGCTCCTCGGAATGCCGGGAGCTGAAATGTTTCCACGCAGTGCATCGGACATCATTTCTGAGATGAAGACATGACAGCAGGTTTACTGCAGCTCCCATGACACGCATCAAGCGAGGTGTCTCAATCCAACCGGCCTCCCATAAATACCTGATGTCTCACACATGTGGATCTCCTCTTCCCTGACTGGCTTTATTGACTCGCAGCTTCAGAGCTAATAAACACGTTTTTTTTTTTAAAGGGTAATGACAGACAAAGCTGAAAAATTAGCCACAAACAAAGCATGACAATGGCCACTCTGCTGGGATGATTTTGTCGTTTTTTTGTTTTTTTTTAGAGTTTAGCCATTTTGGCCATCTAAAATTTCAAAGAAAGCGGACTTACAGCGCTGGGATTCCTGTGTCTGTTCAAGGTCGTGTTACCGTGACCTCGCTGGACGCAGACAGAGTGAGCATAATTCACTGGTGTTTGTCACGGTTGGAAATCAATGGAAAACATTTAGGGACTTATTAAAAATTGTCTGCTGTTAGGTGACAAGGGTTAGGTCAGGCACCCACTTAAAGGGAACCTTAACTGAACGGGGGGTAAAGAGTTTCACTTACCTGGGGCTATTACCAGCCCCCTGCAGCAGTCCAGTGCCCTCGGCGCCGCTCTGGAATCCTCTGGTCCCCCGCTGTCACTTAGTTTCGTTTTTGACGACTCACCAGTCGCCGGCCGCCATGCGTATTATTGGACGCATTCACCAATGCAATTAGCGGTATTGCGGACAAAAATACGCGTTGCCGCATATCTACGTGTTGCGGTCCGCAATACCGCTAATTGCATTGGTGAATGCGTCCAATAATACGCATGGCAGCCGGCGACTGGTGAGTCGTCAAAAACGAAACTAAGTGACAGCGGGGGACCAGAGGATTCCAGAGCGGCGCCGAGGGCACAGGACTGCTGCAGGGGGCTGGTAATAGCCCCAGGTAAGTGAAACTCTTTACCCCCCGTTCAGTTAAGGTTCCCTTTAAGCCCCGATCACACTTGTAATGCGATTTTGCATTACTTTTCTCTGCGTTTTTCCGGCAATTGCATCTTGCGATTCTCATTCTAGTGAAAATCCAGGGAAAATTCTGCTTGCAGCACGTAATCACAAATGCGCCACAAGCGCTGCAATTATTATTATTATTATTATTATTATTATTATTTATTGGATTTATATAGCGCCAACATATTACGCAGCGCTGTACAATAAATAGGATTACAGACAATGATAACAGAGGTGACAGCACAATACAGGTAATGGACAATAGATACAACAATACAGGTAATAAGCAATAAGATACTCAACACAATGCAGATAGTAATACAATGCCAGATCATACGCCGGAGTGGTAGTGGTAAAAATACAAGTTCCAAAAACCTGGGTAAAGTGCACACTCAAGTATGATACACAAGGGGAGAGGGCCCTGCCAAAGCCTTACAATCTAGAGGGAGGGGTTGGTGACACGAAACGAGGGAGTGCATCAAGAAGTTCTTGGCAGAGAGGGTTAGGGCAGTGTTGAGTTGATGTAGGCCTCCTATAGGATTACTTGTACAGCGCTTGTTCAGCAGCGCTTTGCTGATCTCTGGCAATCAGCAAAGCACGAATCAAAGGAAAATAAAGTGTTCGAGTGTGAATGGTCCCTAAGAATCACAAATCGCAATTGTTAGCATCTTGTAAGCGATTTCAAAAGCGATTCCTGTGCTCCAGTTCTTAACATTAAAGTGCAAATGCTCACAAAATGCTGGGTGTCCTGCAGTTGCGATTGACTAGTAATTCACCACCATTCACCTTCATTGGCAAAGTGTTTTTGAAATCACCGGAGATCCACGAAATGGGCCAAAAGCGCTGTAGTGGGTCCCAGCCTTGAAGCAGCGTACACACGCTAGATGAAACTCATCCAGCTCTGCCAGGAAGAGCTGGACGAGGGGGGGGGGGGCACAGTAGAGCCTGGACAAGGTCCTCCAGCACCCAAGGCTAAGACACTAAAGTGCGCCCCTCCATCCCTCCCACCCCAGCTGTCACACACTGATTGCTAATAGACTAAGAGGCGCTCCAGGGCTGGGGGCCCCCAAACCCCCTGCCCCCCACCACTAGTGTTGGGCGAACATCTAGATGTTCGGGTTCGGGCCGAACAGGCCGAACATCGCTGCGATGTTCGGGTGTTCGACCCGAACTCCGAACATAATGGAAGTCAATGGGGACCCGAACTTTTGTGCTTTGTAAAGCCTCCTTACATGCTACATACCCCAAATTTACAGGGTATGTGCACCTTGGGAGTGGGTACAAGAGGAAAAAATTTTTTAGCAAAAAGAGCTTATAGTTTTTGAGAAAATCGATTTTAAAGTTTCAAAGGGAAAACTGTCTTTTAAATGCGGGAAATGTCTGTTTTCTTTGCACAGGTAACATGCTTTTTGTCGGCATGCAGTCATAAATGTAATACATATAAGAGGTTCCAGGAAAAGGGACCGGTAACGCTAACCCAGCAGCAGCACACGTGATGGAACAGGAGGAGGGTGGCGCAGGAGGAGAAGGCCACGCTTTGAGACACAACAACCCAGGCCTTGCATGAGGACAAGAAGCGTGCGGATAGCAATTTGCATTTTGTCGCCATGCAGTCATAAATGTAATACAGATGAGAGGTTCAATAAACAGGGACCGGAAACGCTAACCCATCACAGATGTTCATTGTTCATGTTACTTGGTTGGGGTCCGGGAGTGTTGCGTAGTCGTTTCCAATCCAGGATTGATTCATTTTAATTTGAGTCCGACGGTCTGCATTTTCTGTGGAGAGGCGGATACGCCGCCGATCTGTGACGATGCCTCCGGCAGCACTGAAACAGCGTTCCAACATAACGCTGGCTGCCGGGCAAGCCAGCACCTCTATTGCGTACATTGCCAGTTTGTGCCAGGTGTCTAGCTTCGATACCCAATAGTTGAAGGGTGCAGATGGATTGTTCAACACAGCTACGCCATCTGACATGTAGTCCTTGACCATCTTCTCCAGGCGATCGGTGTTGGAGGTGGATCTGCACGCTTGCTGTTCTGTGTGCTGCTGCATGGGTGTCAGAAAATTTTCCCACTCCAAGGACACTGCCGATACCATTCCCTTTTGGGCACTAGCTGCGGCTTGTGTTGTTTGCTGCCCTCCTGGTCGTCCTGGGTTTGCGGAAGTCAGTCTGTCGGCGTACAACTGGCTAGAGGAGGGGGAGGATGTCAATCTCCTCTCTAAAGTCTCCACAAGGGCCTGCTGGTATTCTTCCATTTTGACCTGTCTGGCTCTTTCTTCAAGCAGTTTTGGAACATTGTGTCTGTACCGTGGATCCAGAAGGGTATAAACCCAGTAATTGGTGTTGTCCAGAATGCGCACAATGCGTGGGTCGCATTCAATGCAGTCCTAGGCCGAAGAGGTCATAGCCTAGGGTCACAAAACCTGTTTATTGGGCAATTTCAATGGTGGCGAGTCTGACGTACATAAATCGCAGCAATGGCCGTTAGCAACGTCTGAATCTCACGAAATGTCTCATGCAGGTAGAAGACATATTGTTAGACTTGGGCTCCAAAGATGGGTTCCCTACATCTCTGCAAACCAGAGTTACAGGGCTCCAAATTTGGTAAAATCCCCCATAGGCTTTCATTGGGCCTCCTATTTACAGTTCCAAAATCTCACATCTTTTCAAAGGGCAATTACTCAGCAGTGGCAAATTTTCTAGCATTGTAGGGACCCTTAGGGGGGACATGACTGGTGAGTTTCGGGCCCCTAGGCCAAAGAGGTCATAGCCTAGGGTCACAAAAACCTGTTTATTTGGGCTATTTAAATGGTAGTGATGGTGACGTACATAAATCGCAGCAATGGCCGTTAGCAAAGTCTGAATCTCACGAAATGTCTCATGCAGGTAGAAGACATATTGTTAGACTTGGATTCCAAAGATGGGGTCCCTACATCTCTGCAAACCAGAGTTACAGGGCTCCAAATTTGGTAAAATCCCCCATAGGCTTTCATTGGGCCTCCTATTTACCGTTCCAAAATCTCACACCATTTCAAAGGGCAATGGCTCAGCAGTGGCAAAACTCACTAGTCATGATCCCCCTAAGGGTCCCTACAATGCTAGAAAATTTGGTACTGCTGAGCCATTGCCCTTTGAAAAGATGTGAGATTTTGGAAAGTGAAATAGGGAGGCAATGAAATCCTATGGGGGATTTTACCAATTTTGGACCCCTGTAACTCTGGTTTGCAGAGATGTAGGGACCCCATCTTTAGAATCCAAGTCTAACAATATGTCTTCTACCTGCATGAGACATTTCGTGAGATTCAGACTTTGCTAACGGCCATTGCTGCGATTTATGTACGCCACCATCACTACCATTTAAATAGCCCAAATAAACAGGTTTTTGTGACCCTAGGCTATGACCTCTTCGGCCTAGGGGCCCGAAACTCACCAGTCATGTTCCCCCTAAGGGTCCCTACAATGCTAGAAAATTTGGTACTGCTGAGCCATTGCCCTTTGAAAAGATGTGAGATTTTGGAAAGTGAAATAGGGAGGCAATGAAATCCTATGGGGGATTTTACCAATTTTTGACCCCTGTAACTCTGGTTTGCAGAGATGTAGGGACCCCATCTTTGGAATCCAAGTCTAACAATATGTCTTCTACCTGCATGAGACATTTCGTGAGATTCAGACTTTGCTAACGGCCATTGCTGCGATTTATGTACGTCACCATCACTACCATTGAAATAGCCCAAATAAACAGGTTTTTGTGACCCTAGGCTATGACCTCTTCGGCCTAGGGGCCCGAAACTCACCAGTCATGTTCCCCCTAAGGGTCCCTACAATGCTAGAAAATTTGCCACAGCTGAGTAATTGCCCTTTGAAAAGATGTGAGATTTTGGAACTGTAAATAGGAGGCCCAATGAAAGCCTATAGGGGATTTTACCAAATTTGGAGCCCTGTAACTCTGGTTTGCAGAGATGTAGGGAACCCATCTTTGGAGCCCAAGTCTAACAATATGTCTTCTACCTGCATGAGACATTTCGTGAGATTCAGACGTTGCTAACGGCCATTGCTGCGATTTATGTACGTCAGACTCGCCACCATTGAAATTGCCCAATAAACAGGTTTTGTGACCCTAGGCTATGACCTCTTCGGCCTAGGACTGCATTGAACGCGACCCACGCATTGTGCGCATTCTGGACAACACCAATTACTGGGTTTATACCCTTCTGGATCCACGGTACAAACACAATGTTCCAAAACTGCTTGAAGAAAGAGCCAGACAGGTCAAAATGGAAGAATTCCAGCAGGCCCTTGTGGAGACTTTAGAGAGGAGATTGACATCCTCCCCCTCCTCTAGCCAGTTGTACGCCGACAGACTGACTTCCGCAAACCCAGGACGACCAGGAGGGCAGCAAACAACACAAGCCGCAGCTAGTGCCCAAAAGGGAATGGTATCGGCAGTGTCCTTGGAGTGGGAAAATTTTCTGACACCCATGCAGCAGCACACAGAACAGCAAGCGTGCAGATCCACCCACCTCCAACACCGATCGCCTGGAGAAGATGGTCAAGGACTACATGTCAGATGGCGTAGCTGTGTTGAACAATCCATCTGCACCCTTCAACTATTGGGTATCGAAGCTAGACACCTGGCACAAACTGGCAATGTACGCAATAGAGGTGCTGGCTTGCCCGGCAGCCAGCGTTATGTCGGAACGCTGTTTCAGTGCTGCCGGAGGCATCGTCACAGATCGGCGGCGTATCCGCCTCTCCACAGAAAATGCAGACCGTCGGACTCAAATTAAAATGAATCAATCCTGGATTGGAAACGACTACGCAACACTCCCGGACCCCAACCAAGTAACATGAACAATGAACATCTGTGATGGGTTAGCTTTTCCGGTCCCTGTTTATTGAACCTCTCATCTGTATTACATTTATGACTGCATGGCGACAAAATGCAAATTGCTATCCGCACGCTTCTTGTCCTCATGCAAGGCCTGGGTTGTTGTGTCTCAAAGCGTGGCCTTCTCCTCCTGCGCCACCCTCCTCCTGTTCCATCACGTGTGCTGCTGCTGGGTTAGCGTTACCGGTCCCTTTTCCTGGAACCTCTTATATGTATTACATTTATGACTGCATGCCGACAAAAAGCATGTTACCTGTGCAAAGAAAACAGACATTTCCCGCATTTAAAAGACAGTTTTCCCTTTGAAACTTTAAAATCGATTTTCTCAAAAACTATAAGCTCTTTTTGCTAATTTTTTTTTTCCTCTTGTACCCACTCCCAAGGTGCACATACCCTGTAAATTTGGGGTATGTAGCATATAAGGAGGCTTTACAAAGCACGAAAGTTCGGGTCCCCATTGACTTCCATTATGTTCGGAGTTCGGCCATGTTCGGCCCGAACCCGAACATCTAGATGTTCGCCCAACACTACACGTGACCCGTTCGGCCAATCACAGCGCTAGCCGAACGTTCGGGTAACGTTCGGCCATGCGCTCTTAGTTCGGCCATATGGCCGAACAGTTTGGCCGAACACCATCAGGTGTTCGGCCGAACCCGAACATCACCCGAACAGGGTGATGTTCTGCAGAACCCGAACAGTGGCGAACACTGTTCGCCCAACAATACCCACCACCACTACCACCACCACCGATCTGGCTTGCAGTCACAACCATGTATCCCCTTTTCTTATTTCTCTCTGCTTCAAACACAATAGGGGAATGATAGCTGAGTGAGTTGTGCGCCCCGTCCTACACTGCACCCTGAGGCTGGAGCCTCTCTCGCCTCTGCCTGGGCCACAGCAAAACTTTGATGGGGCCCCCAATTGTTCTGACCCTTTCCCGTGCCTACCCTTGTTGACCCTAACAGCCTTGGAGCTTGCAAGGGTCATAAAACAAGTGTGGACATCATAACATTCACACCTATAACAAATTTAGCCACAAAACCATCTGATCTGAAGGATGGACCCCTTTATCGGAGGGAGTGAAGTAGTATTTGGGGCCCCCTTACAGTTGCGGTTGAGGTTTGTAGTGACTGATACATCACATAATTACAACATTCAATCAGAAGTCTAAAGATCGATCCCACCGCAGGGCATAACTACAACCTACCAGCCCCCCTTCAAGCCCCTCCCCTACCTTTCCTGTTAACAAAGGCAGGGTTAAATGCAGAGTGGCAGGATAGGTCTTCTCCACTCCACTCTTCTGTGTACAATCACCATGCGGCTCTTATCATGTGACAGGCATCATACACCGCTTGGTGATTGGCTGCCAGGCGTGGGTCTACACATAAGAGGAGTGGGGAGTAGATGTCTTGCCAGCGAAAGCAGATAATGTATAACGCTTAGCTGCCAATGTTCTGCATGAAACTCTGTACTTGCTCACAGGAGGGGGGCCGCCTTAGCCCCCAGGCTCCACCCCCTGCAATGGCTGGGGTCGCAGCAGGGGGTTATTATTATACCCTACACAGCCCTGCTAGATTTGTACTGCTCAATGCATACTAAGCTCTACAACCACTGTTCAGTCTATTGCCCCTTCCAGGCTGATTACACAAAATGTTTATTGACAACCTCGAAATTTCATCTCAGCGCGTTAAACTACCAGGAAAAACTGACTCCTGTTTGGTTACCTTGACTCCCCCCTCCCTGACCACTTCCTTTCCTCTTAGATTGCAAGCTTTCTGGTCACGGTGCTTAGGTCTCCAGAATCGCGTCTTTGCAATTGTTTAAAGTTTAAAAACCAAGCTCCTTATTCCTCGGCGGTGTTGCCTAATATCTGGTCAATTTACACCATCATTTTGCCAGGCAAGGCACATGTTTAGATTGCAAGCTCCTGGCCCTAGGGATTGAAGTGTTAGCCGAATGCTCTCCTCACTTTGGACGGCACTTTGTGAAACATGCTATTATGTCTCCCCTTCGCAGGGTGATGACTGTCCATTTGTGGCATCTTCTTAAGTTGCAGGCAGTTGTTTTCTTATGGTTTGCACATAAGGAGCTGGTTAAAAACCAATAAATCAGAGGTGAAATCTGGATAACAACCATCTCTGTAAAATCAACATGGACAGAGTTCCTGCAGAGAGAGAGAGGCCTGACAGCAGTGAGTAGACACATCTCGGACTGGTAGGGAATATCTCTGTTTTCCACTTCTTCCTGCTTCCATTTTTTTCCCCAAAAATTCCATTTCACACCACATGCCGAAACTTCACTCTTCACCTTTGTGACATATGCAATTCATCGCAAATTTCAAGGCTAGTTAGGCATTTAAAAATTACTATGTTAAAGGACCAATATCATGCTCTCAAAACAAAATTTTCAGTAACTACTCATAGGTACATAAAAGAACATGTCAAGCATTCCTAAGCATTCCCTGCATGTAAAAATATTTACTGCAAAGAGCAGTACAGGGTTTGCTTATCGCCGGCTAATCGACAAATGTAATCATAGCAGGCCAGGAGACAATCTCCACCTGTGTCTTGATTCTGCTCCCTCCCTCTGCTAAATAGATACATCGCCCTGGCAACAGCTCAGTCACTTTAGCAGAGGGAGGGGAGTAGAGTGAAGACACAGGCAGAGAGATTCTTGCCCGCAATGTTTATATTTTCCAGCATTTCCTGTGTGTAAAAACATTTACGTTTACAGCAAAGAGCAGTACATGGTTGCTTATCTCCAGCTAATCGGCAAATGCAATCATGGTTAGCCAGGAGACACTCTCCACCTGTGTCTTGATTTTGCTCCCTCCTCCCTCCCTATGCTGAATAGACACATCACCCTGGCAACAGCTCAGTCACTTTAGCACTACAGAGGGAGGGGAGTAGAGTGAAGACACAGGCAGAGAGATTCTTGCCTGCAATTATTACATTTTCCAATTAGACAGAGATAAGCAAGCCTGTACTGCTCTCCGCAGTGAAAATTAATGTTTTTTAAAAACAGGGAATGATTCCAAATGTTCTTTTATGTACTTAAGAGTAGGTACTAAAATTTTAATTTCAAATTATAATCCCACTTTAACTACTTGACCACCACCAGTAAGAGCATCTACGTCCCTGTACCTACACAAATATAAACAAATATAAACACTTGGTTCTGTTTCTATTTTTGGAACACACTAACTCTGTATCTCCATCTTGTGGCCAAAAAGTAAAACCACACCCAAATACCCTATTATACACCTTCCCATCGAAAAATGAAATACATTTTCATTATTTTTAAAAACCCTTGGAGGTCAAGTGGAAATACATAATATAACATGTACATTTCATACAACAGCGTGCGGTTTTCCTGCATGCATGTTAACAGTGGCAGTGAAACATACATTTCATTGACTGTATGCTTCACTGTGTGCGATTATTTTCCATTATGTTGAGTTCCTGCTGTTATAGGGAACGCAACCCAACTCCGACCATAAGCCTAGTCTTAAAGACTCTTTTAAACTAGCTGTACAGCTCACCCGTTTGAATGTGTCAGGAGATTAAGCAGAGAAACAAGTTATTTACCTTACAACATGAAGGGCAATAGTGTTGTCTTCCAGCACATACCAGTGCCTTGCAGAAGCATCTATCCCTGACACAGCATGGGTGTAAAAAATAAATAAATAAATAAATTTAAAAAAAAATCGATTTAGGCCGGTTATACACTTGTGGTGTGTGTTTGCGGTTTGATGCCCCAGCCGTATCACACAAAAACCACAACCATATGACCCTGTAGCAGAATGCACCGACAGGGTCATATGCATAGCGCCCCCCCCGCCCATATGCCCTTCGCCCAGTAACGTGCTCTTTGGGATTCCCGTCGTCTTATTCTTGTTCCACGCATGCACGCTGCAATGCAACCATTGACTTACATAATGTTGACCACTTCAGAAGTCCGGTAACGCAATGCTGACTTTGCGACAGCTCGTCCACGGATCAGGCACTTCCGGAGTAACTAGGCACAGTAAATGTGCTATTATTTTGTACTAGCCAACCCGCGTCGTAGCATACGCCGCATCTATCTATCTAATAGAGTACGTGCCTCAACCTTGATGCAAGAAGAAGTAGGCTTTCCATGAGAAAATGTATGCGTGCTCAAACACCAAGTTTAACCCTAGCAAGTCTGGCTTTGCAAATCCGGCCTAATTGGCTATTCATGAGGCAATGCTCATGCAAATATGCATTTGCTTTCGCATGCCAGACTATGCAGGGTCAAAAAACCAATACTGCAAAGTGCTCTCTCGCTGGCTGGGAACTACAGCGGCACCCCGGAGTGGGAGGCTGGGTGGCGCAGCCGCCCCTTCCCCCCCCCCCCCCCCAAGCGTGGCCAGCGCTGGGGAGAGCCGTCCGCACCCACCTCCTAATATTACAAACAGCCACTTACCTTAACGTCCATTGGGTTCTGCTACATGCGCATTAATTTTCTCATGGAAAGCATTTTGTGCAGTTTGTATCCTTTGGAGGCAGGTGGTGGATGGCTTGCTCCGGTGGTGTGAACCCTGGAGTGAGTGCGCCTGTCCCCCCCCCCCCCCTCTGGAGTGCTGTATGTGAGCCAGACCTGAGCTCTAAAGCTCGGGGTGACCCATGCTTCTCTCCTTTCTCATGTGGTGCCCCCAAATTAATGCGCATGTAGCAGAACGCAATGGACGTTAAGGTAAGTGCCTGTTTTTAATATTGGGAGGTGGGTGCAGACGGCTCTCCCCGGCGCTGGCCACACTTGGGGGGGGGGTCGTCCACGCCACCCAGCCTCCCCCTCCGGGGTGCCGCTGTGGTTTCCAGGCAGTGAGAGAGCCTGGGACCCTGCGGTCCCCCAAGTGGTATAAAAAGGGGGCATTGGGAATCCTCCCCGTGGCGCTCCTGGAGGCCTGGAGCACACCAAAAACTGCTAGCAGATCCGCAAAATGCTAGCAGATTTTGAAACGCTTTTTCTTATTTTTCTGTAGCATTTCACCTAGCATTTTGCGGTTTTGTAAAGCGTTTTTGGTGTAGTAGATTTCATATATTGTTACAGTAAAGCTGTTACTGAACAGCTTCTGTAACAAAAACGCCTGCAAAACCGCTCTGAACTGCCGTTTTTCAGAGCGGTTTGCGTTTTTCCTATACTTTACATTGGAGGCAGAAACGCCTCCGCAATCCAAAAAATGCCTCACCTCGGGAGTATGCATTTCAGCAAAACGCTTCCCGCTCTGGTGTGCACCAGCCCATTGAAATACATTACCCAAGCGTATCCGCAGCCGCAAGTGGATCGCAAAATGCTGCCGAACCGCTCTGGTGTGCACTAAGCTGGATAGTGCTAATGTAGCATGTAGCAGGGTGACTGCATTGTGGTATTGGTTTGTGCATGCATTTGCATGAGCATTGCCTCATGAATAGCCAATTAGGCCAGATTTGCAATGTCAGACTTGCTAGGGTAAGGCCTCTTTTCCATGGACTGTGAATAGGCAGTGAAATGGCTCTCAAACTCTCACAACTGCTCACTGCTGCCTGGTAACTGCTCACTGCTGCCTGGTAACTGCTTGCTGCTGCCTGGTAACTGCTTGCTGCTGCCTGGTAACTGCTTGCTGCTGCCTGGTAACTGCTTGCTGCTGCCTGGTAACTGCTTGCTGCTGCCTGGTAACTGCTTGCTGCTGCCTGGTAACTGCTCGCTGCTGCCTGGTAACTGCTTGTTGCTGCCTGTTAACTGCTTGTTGCTGCCTGGTATCTGCTTGCTGCTGCCTGGTAACTGCTTGCTGCTGCCTGGTAACTGCTTGTTGCTGCCTGGTATCTGCTTACTGCTGCCTGGTAACTGCTTGCTGCTGCCTGGTAACTGCTTGTTGCTGCCTGGTATCTGCTCACTGCTGACTGATAACTGCTTGCTGCTGCCTGGTAACTACTTGTTGCTGCCTGGTATCTGCTCACTGCTGCCTGGTAACTGCTTGCTGAGCACACAGCTCAACAGTCCGTGGAAAAGAGGCCTTAAACTTGGTGTTTGAGCACGCATACATTTTCTCATGCAAAGCACTTCTTCTTCTTGTTTGAAGGTTGAGGCACTTAGTCTATTATATATATAGATTGCTGTTGCGTTACCCTGTGGTAAAACACAATGCAAGTGTAAAAGGAGCCCCAAACTCGCTCCATCCTACACAGGGCTTTTATTTGGAGAAAGGGCAAAGGAAACAGTATTCACATATTACCCGTATTTTTTGGACTATAAGACGCTCCTGACCATAAGAGACACCTAGGTTTAGAGGACAAAAAACAGGGGGAAAAAATGTATGATAAACCTGGTGCATCCATGATGAAGGGGCATCTTGTGGATTATGCCCCCTTTGTACCTCTTGTGTCTCCCTGTGTCCTCCTCTGTTCTCCTTGTGTCCGCCTCTGTCTTCCTTGTGTCCGCCTCTATGCCCCTTTGTGTCCCCCTTGTGCCCTCCTCTCTGCCTCTTTGTGTCCCCCTTGTGCCCTCCTCTATGCCCCTTTGTGTCCCCCTTTTGCCCTCCTCTATGCCTCTTTGTGTCCCTCTTGTGCTCTCCTCTGCATGGGCACTGTACAGGGAGTCCCCGACATTGCAGCAGGTTGGAGGTACGTATTGGCAGGCGTTCACAAGTCAGGAACTCCCTGCATTTGGATTATAAGACGCAGTGACTCCCCCCCCCCCCCCCCCCCCCCCACACACACTTTTGGGGGAGAAAAAGTGGTCTTATAGTCCAAAAATACAGTAATTGCAAAAACTGAACTAACTAGTGGAATACTTTGACTAGTGCATACTTGGATGGATAATATACTTTATACGGTAGGCATGCTATATTAGTTTCAAATAGTAACTAGGGGGTAATGCAGTTATAATCCAATACTGATTTGCCCTCAGGAAGATAGTGGCTCCATGGGAGACAGCAATTCCCATGTGCGCCTCTTTTTCAAAGTCCCAAGGGAGGAATTGCTATAAATGTCTGGCATATTAAGAATATACTCTGGGACCAAACCACTTTTTTTTCTCATGCTGAAATCTTGCTGAGGGGCTTCTATCCGGGAGAATGGGACATTCCGCTGTTATTCTGTTTGTATGAGATTGATAATGCAATGATAAGTCCTTCTGTTTATTATTGGTAGAAGGCAGCAAAAACACAGTTCCGTGCTATTTATTTGACATTGTGTATCCTCGTCTGAGACTTAAAATAACATTGTTAGTTACCCTCAGAAAAAAATGTATAGCTTAAAAAAATAAGCAACAATGTGGCTATACGTATTCCACAGACATAAGACTAAAACAACGTGAGCATACAAAAAAAATGGTTCTAAAAACCAGAGACCCTACAGGTGATTTACGGTGCAGTTAAAAACTTTAAATATGCCTGGAACTGTATATCGGAGTGGCCACTCCCTGGCCCAGCATTTAATGAATGAACTGGCAGGGTCTCTTTGAATAATGAGCATATAGCTTTGGCTCCAACACCATTTTTTGATGATGCTTTTATTGCCCCCCCCCCCATTGTCCACCACCGCCAATGTGCAGCTACTCATTACTAGGGATGAGCTAGCGAGCATGAAATATGGTTTGTCCTACGACAACAGTGCACCTGTGGCAGAGAGTGTTAATTGGCCCATGTCACCAATGCACGGCATGCAGCTTTCCATCTTCCTGACACAGAAGTTTTGGAAGAATGGAGAGCAGTGTACAGTGCATCGGCTAAAGGTGGCAACAATGAGTTTGTATAACCATGTCACCTGTTGAATTGGACACCATTTTCATGCCGATAGTTAACATATTAGTACAATATTAGTAGTCTTAATAATATAATAGTTACCAATAATTTATTTTAAACTTGGCGCTTTATAAATCAACTAGCCAACCCGCATCGTAGCATACGCCGCATCTATCTATCTAATAGAGTACGTGCCTCAACCTTGATGCAAGAAGAAGTAGGCTTTCCATGAGAAAATGTATGCGTGCTCAAACACCAAGTTTAACCCTAGCAAGTCTGGCTTTGCAAATCCGGCCTAATTGGCTATTCATGAGGCAATGCTCATGCAAATATGCATTTGCTTTCGCATGCCAAACTATACAGGGTCAAAAAACCAATACTGCAAAGTGCTCTCTCGCTGCCTGGGAACCACAGTGGCACCCCGGAGTGGGAGGCTGGGTGGCGCAGCCGCCCCCCCCCCCCCAAGCGTGGCCAGCGCTGGGGAGAGCCGTCCGCACCCACCTCCTAATATTACAAACAGCCACTTACCTTAACGTCCATTGGGTTCTGCTACATGCGCATAAATTTTCTCATGGAAAGCATTTTGTGCAGTTTCTATCCTTTGGAGGCAGGTGGTGGATGGCTTGCTCCGGTGGTGTGAACCCTGGAGTGAGTGCGCCTGTCCTCCCCCCCCCCCTCTGGAGTGCTGTATGTGAGCCAGCCCTGAGCTCTAAAGCTCGGGGTGACCCATGCTTCTCTCCTTTCTCATGTGGTGCCCCCAAATTAATGTGCATGTAGCAGAACGCAATGGACGTTAAGGTAAGTGCCTGTTTTTAATATTGGGAGGGGGGTGCAGACGGCTCTCCCCGGCGCTGGCCACACTTGGGGGGATGGGTCGTCCACGCCACCCAGCCTCCCCCTCCGGGGTGCCGCTGTGGTTTCCAGGCAGTGAGAGAGCCTGGGACCCTGCGGTCCCCCCAGTTGTATAAAAAGGGGGCATTGGGAATCCTCCTCGTGGCGCTCCTGGAGGCCTGGAGCACACCAAAAACTGCTCGCAGATCCGCAAAATGCTAGCAGATTTTGAAACGCTTTTTCTTATTTTTCTGTAGCATTTCACCTAGCATTTTGCGGTTTTGTAAAGCGTTTTTGGTGTAGTAGATTTCATATATTGTTACAATAAAGCTGTTACTGAACAGCTTCTGTAACAAAAACGCCTGCAAAACCGCTCTGAACTGCCGTTTTTCAGAGCGGTTTGCGTTTTTCCTATACTTTACATTGGAGGCAGAAACGCCTCCGCAATCCAAAAAATGCCTCACCTCGGGAGTATGCGTTTCAGCAAAACGCCTCCCGCTCTGGTGTGCACCAGCCCATTGAAATACATTACCCAAGCGTATCCGCAGCCGCAAGTGGATCGCAAAATGCTGCCGAACCGCTCTGGTGTGCACTAAGCTGGATAGTGCTAATGTAGCATGTAGCAGGGTGACTGCTTTGTGGTATTGGTTTGTGCATGCATTTGCATGAGCATTGCCTCATGAATAGCCAATTAGGCCAGATTTGCAATGTCAGACTTGCTAGGGTAAGGCCTCTTTTCCATGGACTGTGAATAGGCAGTGAAATGGCTCTCAAACTCTCACAACTGCTCACTGCTGCCTGGTAACTGCTCACTGCTGCCTGGTAACTGCTCGCTGCTGCCTGGTAACTGCTTGCTGCTGCCTGGTAACTGCTTGCTGCTGCCTGGTAACTGCTTGCTGCTGCCTGGTATCTGCTCACTGCTGCCTGGTAACTGCTTGTTGCTGCCTGGTAACTGCTTGTTGCTGCCTGGTATCTGCTCACTGCTGCCTGGTAACTGCTTGCTGCTGCCTGGTAACTGCTTGTTGCTGCCTGGTATCTGCTCACTGCTGCCTGGTAACTGCTTGCTGCTGCCTGGTAACTGCTTGTTGCTGCCTGGTATCTGCTCACTGCTGACTGATAACTGCTTGCTGCTGCCTGGTAACTGCTTGTTGCTGCCTGGTATCTGCTCACTGCTGCCTGGTAACTGCTTGCTGAGCACACAGCTCAACAGTCCGTGGAAAAGAGGCCTTAAACTTGGTGTTTGAGCACGCATACATTTTCTCATGCAAAGTACTTCTTCTTCTTGTTTGAAGGTTGAGGCACTTAGTCTATTATATATATAGATAATAATAAATCAATAATAATAATAATAATAACTTACCAGATCTTCTATGTTCACAGTTACTCTCCCTCTTAAAGAGGAACTCCAGCCTAAACAAACATACTGTCATTAAAGGGGAGGTTCAGGGAGGGTGGCTAAAAAATAAAAATCAATTTCCACTTACCTGGGGCTTCCTCCAGCCCGTGGCAGGCAGGAGGTGCCCTCGCCGCCGCTCCGCAGGCTCCCGGTGGTCTCCGGTGGCCGACCCGACCTGGCCAGGCCGGCTGCCAGGTCGGGCTCTTCTGCGCTCCAAGGCCCGGCACTTCTGCGTCCCACGCCGGCGCGCTGACGTCATCGGACGTCCTCCGGGCTGTACTGCGCAGGCACAGAACTACTGCCATTAATCAGGGGATTAATGGCCGGACAGTTTTCTTTGATGGGGCGGAGCTTAGCTTCTAATCAGCTAAAAAAGAGGCTTGGGTGAGAAAAACAAAGTTCTGATGCTGTGAAACTGTCAAAGAAACACCAAGCTTTTTCAGTGCTGCTGAGTAGATTTTTAGTCTGGAGATTCACTTTAACCACCCTGGCGTTCTATTAAGATCGCCAGGGCGGCTGCGGGAGGGTTTTTTTTAAATAAAAAAAAAACTATTTCATGCAGCCAACTAAAAGTTGGCTGCATGAAAGCCCACTAGATGGCGCTCCGGAGGCGTTCTTCCGATCGCCTCCGGCAGCCAGAAGTAACACGGAAGGCCGCAATGAGCAGCCTTCCGTGTTTGGCTTCTCCTGTTGCCATGGCGACGAGCGGAGTGACGTCCTGACGTCAGCCGCCTCCGATCCAGCCCTTAGCGCTGGCCGGAACTATTTGTTCCGGCTGCGCAGGGCTCAGGCGGCTGGGGGGACCCTCTTTCGCCGCTGCTCGCGGCGGATCGCCGCAGAGCGGCGGCGATCGGGCAGCACACGCGGCTGGCAAAGTGCCGGCTGCGTGTGCTGCACTTTATTTGAGCAAAATCGGCCCAGCAGGGCCTGAGCGGCAGCCATCGGCGGTGATGGACGAGCTGAGCTCGTCCATACCGCTAAGATGGTTAAGCTTCTACATACCCACCAAACAATTTTGTTGCGGATGATTTTTTGCGAACGATCTTTCGTGACATCGCGCAACATTGTTTAACAAAATTTTGTAAAACGCTGCTTAACAACAGCTGATTGCATGCAATAATTCATTTTAAACGACCTCCATGACGGATCGAATCGTGCGCAGTCAGAACAATCACCATTGACCCCCGAGCTAATTAACGCGATCATCCAACGACTCGTGCGGACCCATCGTCTGTACTAACGTCCGCGATCACAGAAGATGGATTGGGGAATGACCGTTCTTTGGATCGTTTGTCGGTGTTCCACGGTCTTCTGGTGGGTACAAAGCTTAAACGCCTAACACTAACTTCCTTCCTAATGCATAACTCTAATTCTCTCCTAAAAAAAAAAATATTTCTGCTTAGAAAATTGAAATCTAAATCAATAGGTTCAGGTCGACAGAATGGTAAAATTCATGTCTTATTTAATATGTTAATTATAATAATTAATAAATAAATACATAAATAATAATTAATAAATTAATAAATCTAAAAAAGTAAATTACTATACACTCCCTGTTAGCAAACATTTTTAAAAAAGGTTTTTATAAATTCATTTAAATGCTCGGTTTTTGTTTTTTTTACACTCTGTGTAACCAAGATAGTAAAAAATAAGGAAAACCTTCGCTTGAGTTTTATAGAAAAGTGAAAGGAAACTTTTGAGACAAGCGCTAGTCTCCCATGTCCCAGGCTGACAAGTGAAATAAAACGAGAAGATCGATGGACTGCAAAGTTTGCAGAAATCCGGATAGATGCTCCCACTGTCAGGAGAACACTCTCAGGTCAACGCAGTCATTAAGTTCCACCAGTCTATAGAACATGTTGCAGTCATAAGTTGTGCTTTCTTGGGAAAACATTTGTTGCTGCCCTTGATTTACGGTTTACATAGTTGGTGTCTTGCTTTGTGTCCTTACAGTGAGTTGTAACTGTCTGCTGCTATTGAACTTGTGGGGTTTATGACAATGTACAGTATCTGCAATTGATTAGGCGAGATCTGGGACCTGTTTATAGAGCCCTTGGGGACAGCGCTAGAGGAACGATCACACATGAGTGGAGACTTTGTAGGAGTGCGGAATTGACAGACTAATGTTGTCTTAACATCAGCAGATTGTTTTGTTTATATGTTTTTGCTTGGAGGGCCTTTTTTTTCCTACTTTTAAATTAAACCTGCCCTTGCTGTCACAATGTTTAATATTCTGTGTCATTAATTGTGGTTTCATTGCCACTTGAAATGAACAGTACAAGAGCATAATTTCTTGTTAATATTATTATAATTTATTGTAGAGTATTGTGCCATGTTGTGAACTTTTGAGTTAGTCAACGGGTGGTATTATACTTATTCGAAATATTCTGTTATTATAATTACAGTATTGTTAGGGATGCTCATAACTTTTATTATTATCTTTATAAAATTGTATTTGTAGCACCATAAAAGTCCATAACGATGTACATAGAAAGATCAGGTTTGCCGCCATAAACAACAGGCCGATTACCAATCGATATCAGCATGAAACCTTGTGACGTTGCCGTTTTGACTGCCTCACCGCCACTGGCTTCTGTCCCCCCCAAGTGTCTGCAATGTACTTCCACATTTGAGCCCCGACTGCCGGCTTTGTAGCACGTGGGGTACGGGGTGCGAAAGTACAGCGTGGATATTTGAAGGATGGCGTGACAGGTATAACAGGTATAGCATAACTGCAGTGGCACCAGAGGGGGCATAGACATTAGGGGGGACAGCAGCCAGGGGTTTCCGTTGCGTGTGTGTGTGTGTGTGTGTGTGGTGTGTGTGGGGTGTGTGTGTGTGTGTGTGTGTGTGTGTGTGTGTGTGTGTGTGTGTGTGTGTGTGTGTGTGTGTGTACGTGTGTGTGTGTGTATGGTGTGTGTGTGTGTGTGTGTGTCTGTGTGTGTGTGTGTGTGCGTGTTTTGTTTTTTTTAAACAGAAGTGTGGAAAAGATCTTTCTTTGAGCATGTGCAAACCTGTGCAAACGAACGATCAACAACCGATCATTATTATATCAACGGTGTAATAACAACCGTCGTTTAAACTGATCGGGAAGGTTGGATCGTTCGTTACCAACGACATAGGTCGTTCGTCGTTCATATTAATGGTCGTTGGTACTGGTTTTTATAACGATCGTCGGCCGAACACGACGGTAACGATCGTTTCTAACGTCTAATGTCTGTACGCACCTTTACTTCAGGTTTGTTTTCATATACAGTGGAACCTTGGTTTCCGAGCATAATTTGCTCCAGAAACATGCTTGTAATCCAAAGTGCTCTTATATCAATTCCCCCATGAGAATGAATGGAAACCCAGGTGATTAATTCCACAATCCAAAAACAGTTATAGTAAAATAGTACAAAATAACAAATGTAAACAAGACTTTCGCTATAACTAACAGAACCATTGCCATCTGTTGGCTCACCCCAACCTTGTTTTGTGTGTGGCTTTAACAAGGAACTTAACCAATGACGGTTACTTTTGAAGATTTCATGGAAACGAGACTTTGCACAGTCTCTACACTCAGATTAAATACAATCCTGCAGCACCAGAAAGGGAGAAGAACTATCGGCTCAGCTGGTGAGGTGACGCATGTATACGTTTTGGTTTTTTTTTGCTTGTATATCAAGTCAAAATTTCACAAAAATGTTTGCTTGTATAGCAAAGCGCTCTTAAAGAGACACTGAAGCGAAAAAAAATATATGATATAATGAATTGGTTGTGTACTATGAATAATTACTAGAAGATTAGCAGCAAAGAAAATATTCTCATACTTTTATTTTCAGGTATATAGTGTTTTTTCTAACATTGCATCACTCTATAATATGTGCAGATTACACAACACTCAGCATTCAAAATGAGCCTTTCAGAGCAGTCTGTGAAGTAATGACCTCTCCTCTAGCAGAGGAAAAGTAAACAGTTCAATTACAGTTGAGATAATAAAAGTCAGATAACAGCCCTCTACAGGACTAACTTAGTCGGAGAGCTTAATAGCTTTTTTGCATAGAGATAACAACTGGAGTTTCTCAACTCTTCCTGCACTGGAAACAATTAGACTGATGTATCTGATCTTAATGTTTTATTTCTTAGCTGTGCTACACATACAAATCATAATATCATAATTTTTTTTCGCTTCAGTGTCTCTTTAAACCAAGTTATTCTCAATCCAAGGTTTTACAGTATATTTTATGTGTATTGGTAGAGGCCCCCTTTTTAAATATCAGACTGAAATTCTGCCTTCCTAATCAGAACATCTCCTCTGTTCATGGTTTCCCATGTTTTTGGCAGAATAGGCAGAGATGCTGATCAAAAATAACAGATGATGACTCACTTTAAAAACTTTACATCTGAAACTGAGTTCTGCTGAAAAGAAAGATCCAAGTTTACGGACTGCGGTTTTCCGGGGACAGAAGACAAGACTTGAACGCTGTCCACTGGAACGCTTTCTGAAGACAAGAGAGATCGAGTTGCTGCAACGTCCTGGAATGATGTTCTCAATGCCAGTTATGTCACAGATTAAACAGAAATTATTTTCTCACTAAAGTTTTGCAACAGTGTAGTGCAAATGTTTTTGCAGTTTAACCTTCCTGGCGGTAACCCCGAATGAGGCTCGGGGTGGAAAAAAGAAGCCAGGAGCGGTAATCCCGAGCCTGACTTGACGTAGCCGCCAGGAGGTATAGTATAAGGAGACAGCGGCAGCGTAGTGGAGATTCAACTCACCTCCTCCGGGATCCAGATGCAGCTATTCTTCTTCCGGTCCTTGGAGGCTCTGGATTCCTCGGGTGGAATCACCGTTTGTTCTCATGACACCCACAGGACGGAAGGAGAATTGCAGCGCTGGATCCCAGGGAGGTGAGTCTGTGCAGGTGCTGCTGCAAATCTCTCTGTGGTGTGATTTTCCTGGTTTTAGAGTCTAAAAGTGTGTTAAAAAATTGCATCGCTTTCAGATCCTAAAATCCGGGAATATTCATATTGACAGGAAGGTTAATGTTATAAAAAAAAGGTCCATTTGAATTTGCTTAACGTATGTGGCAATTTTGGTGGCCATAGAATGTATGCGGGCTTTGATATTCACTGCCAAATTTGGCACAAAATTAGGCAAAAATTAGGCGAAAAGAATGACTATACGAAATAATTTACATGTACAAATAGTAATAACGTATAGGCGAAATTGCGAAAATGTACATGAAAATGTGTGTAATCGTAATTACCGTATTTTTCGGACCATAAGACGCACTTTTTCTCCCCCAAAAGTGGGGGGGAAAACTCAGTGCGTCTTATGGTCCGAATGTGCAAAATATGCTCCCCCTCGCAGTGTCCCCAAGTGCAGAGCACAGTGAAAGCGTCACCTCTTCATGCAGCGGGAGTTCTCAGGCTGGTGCAGGTTGAGTGACTACAGGTTTTAGACCCGAAGAGTGCCCTGCTGATGTGCCCAGGAGGAGTTTGCCCGTATGCCCAGAAGAAGTATGGTATATGCCGATGTGGATGCCCGTATGTCAGGAAGCGGATGGTCCGATGTGCGCGAGTTTCCGGCTACCTGGAGAGAGGCAATGTCCCAGTGAGTAGGCAGGAGGCTTAGATCAGCATTCTGTCCCCAGCCGGTGCAGTGTAGGACGATCGGACACCGCACCGGCACGCTCTGATCGCTGTCATTTCCTGGTCCTCCTGGTCTGCGTGGCCGCGCCTCCAGCAACACCCCCCTCCTGGATTGGCTGCCGGTCTGAAGTGTTTTCTCATTGGCTGAGACGGGACTTCTAATCCCGCCCGCGGAGGTATTACGGCCAATAGAAATGGACTCCATTTCTATTGGCCGCGATATCTCCGCGGGCGGGATAAAGAAGTCCCGTCTCAGCCAATGAGAAAACACTTCAGACCGGCAGCCAATCCAGGAGGGGGGTGTTGCTGGAGGCGCGGCCACGCAGACCAGAGGACCGGGAAATGACAGCGATCAGAGCGTGCCGGTGCGGTGTCCGATCGTCCTACACTGCACCGGCTGGGGACAGAATGCTGATCTAAGCCTCCTGCCTACTCACTGGGACATTGCCTCTCTCCAGGTAGCCGGAAACTCGCGCACATCGGACCATCCGCTGGGCATCCGCCTCCTGGCACATTGGCATAGGACTGGGCATAGGACAGACTCTTTCTAGTAAGATGAACATACCATACTTCTCCTGGGTATATTGGCAAACTTCTCCTGGGCACATGGACATACCATAATCCCCCTGGGTATATGGACATTCTCCAGGCATATGGGCATCCTTCTGGGCACATGGACCTACTCCTGGCATATGGCTATCCTTAAGGGCACATGGACATACTCCTTATGAGCATATGGGCATAGTCCTGACATATGGGCATCCTTCTGGGCACATGGAGATACTCCTCCTGGGCATATTCCTGGCGTATGGGTATGCTCCTCATGGGATACCCCTCCGAACATCCACTGGGCACTCTACAAGTGGGTCATGACTCAGCCTGCAGTTTCTCTGATCCCCAGCTCCGAGAAGCAGATGGAGGACTACCGCTGGGGGCTGGCTGGAGAGGTGATAAAGGCCTGCACTTGCAGTGTTTAATGTATGCATCAGTTAGTGTATGCAGGGATTAGTGTAGACAATGGGAGCAGCAGTGTAGCTGGGCAGTGTAGTTTAGATAGAGACAGCTTAGGGGGAGAAGCTCCATAAGACCCCCTGCACAATGGATGTACCAGATATAGTATATCTTTTTTCCCCTGATTTTTGTCCTGTAAAACTAGGTGCGTCTTATGGTCCGGAGCGTCTTATGGTCCGAAAAATACGGTAGTTGATTACGATCATCATCACTAATACAAACCTCCACATTCGCCTGCTTCTTAGCCAATGCGAAATCGCATGCGAAATCGCGGGGAAAACCGCATGCGGAAACGCATCCGCATGCGATTTCGTCCGCGGTGGAATCCAGGCGATTCCGCACCGCAACAGTGGAAACGAGCCCTCAGAGATAGACAAAATTGGCAAAAACCAGGTCTGATAAACGTTGTGGCTTACTGGAGCCAAGTCCAACTTACATTTTGTCTTTTTTTTTTTACAGTTTAGGGTGCTGAATTTCAGACAAGGTAACTGGCGGGTAGCAGGAAAAAAGGTGCGCCAGCGGGGGGTGGACGAAAAGGGCTTTTAATGCAATTATCGTTAATGTGGTAAAAAAAAAAGCAGAAAAAAGGGCACTGTGATTAATATCCTTAACATCATTAGAATATTAAAGTTTTTGAAGTATGTTATCGTTTTAGAAGCGGCAACGTTATAGTTTTTGTCATATTATTTCATTTGTATGTACAGATTTTACGTTATCAAAGATATTATCGTTTCTATGTGAAAAAGGGTGTTTCTGCAGAGGGAGTGGTTAGGGTTAGGCACCACCCGGGCGGCAGTTAGTTTTAGGCAACACCAGGGGGGCTGGTTAGGGTTAGGCACCACCAGGGAGGTGGTTAGGGTTAGGCGCCACTGGGGGGGTGGTTAGGATTAGGCACCACCGGAGGGGTTAGGGTTCGGCACCACCAGGGGGATTAGGGATAGGCAACCCCGGGGTGGTGGTTAGGGTTATGCAGCACCGCGGGGGCGGTTAGGCGCCACCAGGGGAGTGGTTCGTTTTAGGCACCACCGGGGGCAGGGTTTTGTGTGAGAGTAGGGTTGGTTTAAGCTTTATTGTTGAATTACGCAACGATTGTTTAACAATGGTATTTATCGTTAACCAAGTTTGACAACAATGTTTATCGATACCGGATTTCGTTATCAACCGGCGCCATTTCGTTACCCCAGCTGGGCCCTTTTTTCACGGCGCACTTTTTTGATGCATCTTACTGGCGGGGGCATGTTACAGTGTAATAAAGAAAATACTTTGTAGTTTTTGTAAAGGTTGAAAAGGGGATGTCAATGCTTTTCCCCATTTTACACAGTACCCTGCCCAATGTGCCATGCCAGGGGGTTAACTACAAATCAGGAGGCCCCTTAGCGAAACTTTCAAGGGGCCCACCTTAAATTTCACAACCCTGGCAGTATTCTTTAAGATTTTTAAAACAAGAAATAGTCAATTAAACACATGAAAGATGGACAAGGTAGAAAGAGGGATTTGGTCCCGAGAGAAGAACTGTGCTTCTGAAAAAGGCACAGCTGCGAGTTGTGTTTAAACTTTTTGATATTTTTTTTTCATTTTTATTAGATCTCAATTGTAATGAAACAATTGCAATTGTAACCTGTGTGGTCAACATGAAGGTGTCTATAAGCAGTGCAATATTTTCTTCAAACGCGATCAATTGATTTGCAGAATCGCATGTAATCAGAAGGTAATTACTGATTTTTCCCATAAATGGGCCAATTAGGGCACTTTCTCTGTTCTGATAAAATCGTAAAATCCAACATTCCTGTCAATAAAAAATTCTGTATTCAGATTGACCCTAGAATAATTTTTCAATGATTTTCTCCACATACTGCATGGTTCTCTGTACAATTCGATTGTAAAAATCTCATAGAATGATTTATCTGATTGTACCGTTAATGGGCACCTAAAAAATATTTGGGTTTTAAAGGAAATCTGTAATGAAAAAAAACAGCTCCTAGGGGGTACTTACCTCGGGAGGGGGAAGCTTCTGGATCCTAATGAGGCTTACCCATCCTCTTCAGCATCGGGGATCCAGCGCTGGCAGCCCCCATAGTCCAGGTACGTCAATACTTACCTACAGGGCTCCAGCGCAGGCACGGTAGAAGCTTTGTGATTGGGCTCCGGTGGAAATAGCTGAGCCCCGTGCGCGAGCAGTAGAGCGGACCCGATCGGACTCAGCTATTTCCGCCAAAACCGGAGCAGAGAGCTACTACCGTGCCTGCGCTGCAGCCCTGAAGGTAAGTATTACAGTGGGCTGCTGCACCTGCACACTGCTTGTCAGGGGAGTTTTCAGGGCAGGCAGCGCTGGGTCTCCGAGGCTAAAGGTGGCGAGCGCTGGAATCGCAGTGCAGGAGATTTGGGCGCACACTGAGTAACTTCAGTGCCGTTAGAAGCCGGAGCAGAAGTTACATTTTAAAAAACTATAATTCGGCCTAGAGCAATAGCTGAAAGCAGAATTATGTCATTCCCCATCATCCACGTGGACCTGGAGGGGGAATAGTAATGAACACCGCCGGGTCTTGTGCAACTGCAGGATAAGCCATACACCGGCTGTTTCCTGCGCCCAAGTCTCCCGGCGGCGATTGTATATGTAAGCAAAAGGTGGCCACTGACGGTCTAAATTGTAGCAAAAAATCATTCGAGCAATCAGAAATTCGGATTGGATTGGGTGTAAATAATCTCAGTTGATGCGAAAAATTGATTACAAACAATTATAAAAATGATCCGATTGGATTTTCTTCAAACCAAAATTATGATTTTCTTGTTGGTTGTGATAATAGGAAGCAAAGATTGGTTCATTGATGGTGTAGTCAAAGATTTTTCTTACAAGAATTATCTGTTCGCTTGAAGGATTTTTCGCTAGAAATTGGATCATTAGTGGCCACCTTAAAGAGAATCTGTACTCTAATATTCTTACACTAAAAAGCATACCATTCTATTCCTTATTTTCTCCTGTGCCCTTCTGTGCTGTTTCTGCCACTCTCTGCTGCAATCCTGGCTTGTAATTAACAGTTTTAGGCAAACAAACTAACCAGCTTGTGATAGGCTCACATAAACAGAGTGTGTGAGTCATACAGAGTGTGCAGGGGGCCTGGAGGGGGTGTGTATCACTTCTATCCAATCACAAGCAGTCCTGCACATTCCACACATTCAAGCCTCAGACACGACAGAGGAAAGGAGATAAGATTTATTACAGAGACAGTGCAATTAGGAAAGGCTGCAGTAAGCCAGAGCACATTAGAACAGGCATAGGAACTTATAGGATAGAAGAACTAAGGCTGAAAAATTTGTTACAGAGTCTCTTTAAAGAGGACGGGGAAAGCCTCATTAGGATCCTAGTGGTGGCCACTAATGATCCAATCTTTTTCATCCAATCCCACTATTTCTATGTAACATAAGGGTACTGCCTAAATTATCCATTCAATATATTCAATACCGTATATTCCCTCAATTTACCCTTCTACTACATGATAGAAATGGTAAGATTGGATGAAAAAGATTGGATCATTAGTGGCCAGCTTAAAGGTGGCCACACACGATACAATAAAATGATCCGATTTTACAGCAATTTGATAAAAACGATCGGATCTCCCGAAAAAATCGAAAGCTTTTTTTCCATTCGACTGAAAAATCCGATCGTATTTCCCGTTTTCTTCGATTTTTATCGATCCGGAATGCCAGATATTTTTCTTCAATCTTTCTAAAGATTGTATGGTGTGTGTTAGATTGTCAATTTATTAATATACATACCCTAGAAATGTTGTCATAGTTTCCAATCATTTTTATCATAATTGGGGAAAAATTGAACATAGGTGTGTGGTGCATTGGTCAGATTTTTTTCAATGTTACAATCAGTCAGAAAAATTTATTGCAATTCTTAAATTGAACAGATATTTAAAAAATTGTATGGTGTGTGGCTACCTTAAGGCTTCCCTCTCCTGAGGTAATTACCCTATACAGGCTGTTTTTTGTTTTTGTTTTGTTAGGATGGGTTCAGATATGACCTAGCGCGAAAGGTAGCGTTTTTTTGGCATGCGCATGCGTTTTTTGTTTTTTATTTTTTTTTATGCGTTTTGCGTGCGTTTTTACGCGTTTGCGGTTTGCCAATATAAACGCATATGCTTTTGTATGCGTTTTTCTATTGCGTTTTATGCAAATCCCTAGGAAGACAACAGGAAGATAAAATACATCACTAAAATTTTTTTAAGTAAAAATGCATAAAAAAAGCATGAAAAACGCATACCATTGCGTTCCCATTGATTTTCATTATGTGCGTTTTGGCAGCCATCCTGCATATTATGCAACAGAACCAGCGTTTTGCGAAACATATATTGGAAAACGCATAGAAAACTCATATGCATTCTTTTTCCTGCCCCCATAGACTTCCATTAGCTTCAAAAACACAGCGTTCCCGCTATGCTAGCGTTTCTGCCATGTATGCACCCAGCCTCACAGATGTACTTTAAATTAAAATCCAGCCCGCAGAAGGTCAGAACTACAAAGAAACGCATCTCACCCTCTCATCCAAGCGTTAGTTTGCAGTCCCCCGTGCGACATGGCTCAGCGCCTGGCCAGGCCCGAACGCATCGACTTCACAGCCCCAGTTTATTGTTTTACACTAGCAGGCAGCTCTCCTCACAAGTCACCCCTGTGTAAAATCTGCTAAATTGGGTGATTAAATTTTTAGGAAGGCCTCCAGATTCCCCATTGGACAGCGTTTAATATCTGCAAAGCCGCCTCTTCTCTCTGCCAAGGTAAACATCATCGCAGGCAGTTCAAAGGTGAGTCAGCCTTCATGTTTCTCTTAGCCTGAAAGGAATCTGAATTTAGGCCTGAACTCAGCAGGAGAGGGAGTGCCCTCTCTCCCAGCATGGTGGCCAGGCCTGCATCTGTGTACACAACACTCACTTCTCCCCCACACAAATACTGAACAAAATTCTCATTAAAAATTATTGCTGTGTCAACATGTGAGGCCACCAGAGCCAATCTGGCAAATCCATCCGTTTCTCCTCCTTGCTGAGGAGCGGCCTGAGGGAGATAGAGTTTAAAAAGTGAAGTCATCTGCTGCTGGCCTGCGCTGTCACTCAAGGCCCAGGCGCTAACCTCTCTCCCTTTGTGCGGGCACCTTTTTCCGTCTCATCTGTGTTGCGGGGCGCAGGCGGGTCACGGGCTCCCAGAGAAGTGTAAAATGCCTCAGTTTCTTCCCACAAAGCTTCACACAACCAAAATCTCTCTTCTAGTGCTAATGACTGCTGGGATGCATTCATAGAAAGATGACATTCTCTGCAAGGCTTTACAGAGAGCGCTGCACAATTTGCGTAGTGTCCGTCAGCAGAGTTGACAATCTAATATGTCAGTTATAGCCTAGAGACTTGTATGCACATTTAGGGGCGTAACTAGAAATCACTAGGCCTCCCTGCGCAAATTTGGATGCTCACCCCCCCCCCCCCCCCCCTCTCCCTCCCCCCCCCAAAAAAAAACAAGAAAAAAAAACTGAAATTGGAAAGGCAGGCCAGACAAATAAAAAAAATACTTAAAGTATCTATTGCCAGGTACTGGTGCCCCCAGTATAGGTAGCCAGGTATAGGTGCCCCCAGTATAGGTAGCCTAGTATAGGTGCCCCCGGTATAGGTAGCCTGGCATAGGTGCCCCCAGTATAGATAGCCTGGAATAGGTTCCCCCAGTATAGGTAGCCTGGTATAAGTGCCCCAGTATAAGTAGCCTGGTATAGGTGCCCCCAGTATAGGTAGCCTGTTATAGGGGCCCCATGTAGGAAGCCTGGTATAGGTGCCCCTTAGTATAGGTGGCCTAGAGGGGGGGAAGCAGGCAAACACAGCCACGGGGTAGGGGGCTCAACTCCCCCTCCCTTACCTCGGACCCCCTTCAGCACTCCCCGCGCCAGAAATCACAGCAGCGTGCAGGGACACAACACAGAATCGCCTCTTCTGGATTCCATGCGATGGAGCTCCGAACTTCACTGTCTCCAGCACAGCTCCCTGCCCATTCGGGCCCCCTCTCTGCGGCTTTGTGCGCCTGCTGCTCTCCTATCCTGCGCCCCCCTCCTGCCCCTAACAACAGCCCTGCGCCTCCGGCTTCTCCTTCCCCTTAGCCCCCCTGCAGTCGCAGCCATTTTGGGGGTGAGTTTCGCCCCTGCGCAATGCTAGATAGCGCTATTTAATGTGTGTTCAGCTGCCCCAGATGATAAGCATTGGAAGAGCCCATCGACTTCCTACCTGCTCCACACAGGAGGACGCTGCTTGTAGGTGTGCCAAATGTTGTCACGAATCCCCTCTCCATTAAGCTAGAACACTCTGCTCAGCGATAGCCGAACAGTATGTCTGTACAGCATTAGTTTCCCTGGAATATTGACCTAGCAATCAATCAATGATTGTTAAAGTAAACTTTAAGTCATTTAAAAAAAGGTTATCGGGAACTCAGGCAAACCTGAAGTCTCAACTAACCGGCATGCCTGAGTGATAATGGGGACTTTGTATTCGGTGGGTTTCGAGGCTATTTAAATACTTACTGACCCTCCAGCGACGTCTAGCAGCTTTCCTGCATCACATAGCGCGCTCCTAGCGGCTTTCAGAGTCCTCGCACGCAAGTCAGCGAATCACGTGACCCGATGTGGGTCAGCTGACACGCCAGCTTCCGTGCACGGGAGAAGCTGGAACGAACACAGTGAATCCAGCGCAGGAGATTGGGGAGCAGCAGCGCCACCATAGGCCAAAATAGGAATTACGGCTATAGCGGCGCACAGGGAGTAACATCGGCGCCGTCAGAAGACGGAGCTGAAGTTACTTATAAAACACTGTGATTCACCCTCTAGCAATAGCTGGAAGCTAAATTATTTCATTCCCCACCATCCATGGTGACCTGGAGGGGGAATAGTATATAACGCCGCCGGGACTTGTGCAGCAGCAGGATCAGCCATATATTGGCTGTATCCTGCGCCCAAGTCTCCCACGCCGATTCCTCTCGTACGCAAGCTGGAAAGCGACTAGGAGCTCGCTAGGTGATGCAGAAAGGCTGCTAGACGTCGCTGGAGGCTCGTTAAGTACGGTATTTGGGGGGTTTGTGTATTTTACACCGGGTGCTCAAGCAGCCGGCAAGCACATGTATCCAACATCAGGCCATCCCCGCCGCTGCCGCATAATAGGGACTCCGCTATAATTAGCTAAGTAGGGCAAAAGGCCCAACAGTCCCGATTAGGTTGTGACAGTCCCAGACTCCGCTTCCTCATCCCGTGTTCCCATGGTTGCCACCCCATCCCTTTAAAGGGAACCTTAACTGAGAGATATATGGATGTTTCCTTTTAAACAATACCAGTTGCATGTCAGTCCCACTGATCTCTTTGGCTGCAGCAGTGGCTGAATCACAACCCTGAAACAAGCATGCAGCTAATCCAGTCTGACTTCAGTCAGAGCACCTGCTCTGCATGCTTGTTGAGGGGCTGTGGCTAAAAGTATAAGAGACATGGGATCAGCAGGAGAGTCGCAACTGGTATTATTTTAAAAGGAAAAATACAGTTTCGGTTTCCTTTAAATACCAACACATATGAATAATATATACAGTAGATGCCTTGTGGCTAGTTAGATGCAGTTTAGACACTGATTTTGTGTGAGTAGCCCCAAAACCTGTATACCTTAGATGTGTCGGTATTTAAAGGGATGAGGTGGCAACCCTGAGTGTCCCGCCCTCTCCTTACTAAAGCGATATAAAACCCTGACATATTATTCAATAAAAACATGTTTTCCTACTTTTTATATGCCATACGGTTATCATATTTACATGTGTGCATACGTATTAATCATTTAGAAATTACAAGTTCCCAAAAGTACAGTTTTTTGCTTTGAGAGCTGACTTTGCATTTTATTCATAACTGGTTTTATTCATTATGTGTTGAAGGCAGAAATGCTTTCAGTGTCTCTCTCTGTGTCCAGGAGCTTCTGCACAGTCAGAGAATGTGTCACATTCCTCACTTGATACAATTAAGTAAACACAAGATAACATTATCTTCACTGATGTGTCCAGATTTCTCTGCACTGAACTTTCAAGCCCCATGTTTAACTAATTGAATGTTGTTCTAATAAAAAAAAAATGCTGGTTGTATATAATATGCTGTAAATAATTTTTTTAGAGCAAAGAAGAAATGCTGGGTTTCATTCCGCTTAAATACCATTTTATAAAGCTTTTGCTGAAGCTGATGCTCAGTTGCTCACTTCACTGCAGAGTTACCAGTAGCTCTGCTGCGGGCTGCAGGAGAGAGGCAGCGCTGATGCAGCCACTCTCACTGCTGATCCCTCTGTCCCTGGGGCTGTGTGCAGCATACAGCTAATTAGTGTACAGCCAATCAGAAGCTGCCTGGCTCTTGGAGGGCTTTACACTGTATGGACAGCAGGTGGCAGCAGTGAGGATGGCTGTGGGAAGCTGCACCTCTCCTGCCAGCCAGAGATGTCATTGTCCCTGCAGTGCTGAGTCCAGGAGGCTGGAGGGAACAGGCTAAAGGTCAGAGGGCAGCCTGGAAGAGAGCAGGGAGAGGAGAGCCAGTAGAGAGGGGTAGGTGGAGGAACTGGCACTCATACATTGCTGCCCACTATAGCTCTGCAATCACTGTGACTATACTCACCCCTGCACCCTGGCACCCACTTCTCTGTCACCCACTGCTTGTCACCCACAGTATCCATCACTGGTTGTACCCACCGCCTGTCACTACCGGCTGCCTGTCACTACCTACCTGCCTCTAATACCTGGTGATCTTTTTATAGCAATATTTTTTATTGTTTTAAAAAATAAATAACATACAGGGTTTGTTCACATCTAGGGCGTTTTTGCCTTTTTTCAAGCACCGGCGATTTTGAAGATCGCCCTAAAAAGCTTGTGCAATGATTCCCTATGAGAATCATTTCCGATCCGCTCAGCAAAGCGCTACCTGTACCATTTTCTGAGCGTTTTTTGCTCAATACAAGGTACTATATTCTGATCCTCTAAATTGATGTATAGCTTATTTTACGTCTTTTACTCACAAATTATTCATGGTATGTGTGACTAGGGGGCTTGTTGGGGGTGTGGCTAAAGGTGTGTCAGGGGCGTGTCTAAAGATGGCCCTCTTTCACATCTCAGAAAGTTGGGAGATATGCAGTAGGGGGAAGCCTGGATAGGCTTCTTCTGCACATCCTGCTCTGAGCTGGGACCCTCTAAGCCAGGGGTGTCAAATTCAAATACAAGGTGGGCTGAAATTATACACTGGGACCTCATCGCGGGCCAACCTCAATGTCTACTGGCCACCTTCCTCCCTTACAAAGTACCCAGGTGTCTAATGCCCCGCCACCCCCCCCCCCCCATACAGTACCCTGGTATTTAATGCATTCCCTCCCCTATAGAATTCCCCGTTGTTTACCCCATACCTCTCCCACATGGCTTCCCTGGTGTTTTAGGGCTTCACTTTCAATATAGCTTCCCTGGTGGTCTAAATTGGGCCAAACATAATGCAAAGTAGGGAAACCACTTGAGGGGCCAAATTTAATGGCTCTGAGGGCCAAATTTGGCCTACGGGCCGGGAGTTTGACATGTATGCTCTAAGCCAGGGGTAGGGAACCTATGGCTCGGGAGCCAGATGTGGCTCTTTTGATGGCTACATCTGGCTCACAGTTAGGGGTTTATTCCCTAAGCTACACCGCTCAAGCAGCACAGCTTCGTGTGGCAGCGCAAATAAAATGTTCAAAGTAGGCACGCTACTGCTGTAGCATGCACTACTAACTTACTTGTACCCCAAAACGAATGGCTGCTCCATTTGTCCCACTCTGGACTTTGTCAGGTCCAGTGACTTTGTAGGACGAGATCCCCACACTTTGACAGGCAGCCTATTGGGCCAAAGTGCGGGGATCTCGTCCTACAAAGTTAATCAACCCCCAAGTCAGCTAGCTGTACAAGCTGTTAGTCGGTATTTCTCCTGTCTGGCTCTCAGGGAAATTGCTGATGTTGCTGAAATTCAAGAGAAACTGAAGACGTGTCTGACACTTCCGCTCCCTGGTGCATCAACTGTATACACATCACCATTGTAACATGGCCCTCTGCTGCGCATGCGCACTGTCCCAGTTTAAAACATATTGTATGGCTCTTACAGAATTACGTTTTAAAATATGTGGCATTTATGGCTCTCTCAGCCAAAAAGGTTCCTGACGCCTGCTCTAGGCGATTGAGCGAATTGCACTGAATTGTGTTCTTGTGTAATACAAATGCACCCATCTTCTGAAGTATTCAGTCCCGAAGGCAGTAAAAAAGCAGTAAATCTGGTCATTTATGAACAAGCCCATTCGTGACTGGATCTCTTTTAACCCTCCTTCGAGAAAAATGAGGTCACAGTACCGGCGCTGCTGAGCAAATTCCGCTACATGTGTTGCGCAGGCTTTGCACCACACATCTGATTTACGCCGCTGTCATCACTACGGCAGCTTAAATCTCCTAATGGTGCTTTCCTTGGGCAAAAAGGAGGACTTTATTACCCCCAAAAATAACATTTGTTAAAAAGTGCCAACATTTCCCCCGTGAGTGTGTATGTGTGTGTGTGTTTGTCTTTATCAGATGGTCAGAGGTCCAGAGTAAATCACCGAGAGACAGTCTCAGACATGGACCTCTGTGGCTCGCGCACAATCGCTTGCTTTTTCCGAAACGTCACGGTGTTTTCTTGCCCCAGGCGAAAGACAGCACAGGACTGTTGTTTCTTCTACCGACGTCGCTGGGAAGAAAGACTTTTTCTCTGTCCCGAAGAACCAACATTTTGAGCAGCTCATTGGGTGCACACAAACTGAAAACAGAAAGAAAATAACACGTCCGCTCTCCGCTGGCCAATCTATAAACTCGCGGAAAACTTTGTTTGGGAACAGCGGGTGCTTGTCCTGTCGTCCTCCATTGTGTAATGGCGGAAGGAGAGCAGGGCCAGAACGGAAAAACATTGAGGGGAAGAGAAAAAGGATCCCTGCTTCAAGCGCGTCATAAGTTTAATGCTAACATTTTTTTATGACATCTTCTGCGGCACTTTACAGAGTACATTTGTCATGTCACTGACTGTCCTCAGAGGAGCTCACAATCTAATCCTACCATAGTCCTAGTCCAATGTCCTACCATATTCTTATGCATTTATTTATTTAGCATTGACATTTTCTGCAGCACTTTACAGAGTACATAGTCATTTATTATTATTGATTTATAAAGCGCCAACATATTCCGTGGCGCTGTACAAAGTAAGAAACGAACAGTTTTTTTTTCAAATGCTTACACACTAAAATTACAACTTTCCCACAATTTACAGAACCTAACACTCAAAGAGCAAAATACATTCTGAAATAGGCACAACTATAAGCACATTGTCAGCTTCACACTTTTTGCAAAACTCTACACACAGTGATTTTCAACACACTAAACACAATTTGTGTACATTTGACTCAAAAATCGTTCATATAGACATTTCCTTGCAATATCAAAGCAAAGGCTCTCAAATGAACACTCACATGAGCCAATTGGTTAAACCCAGTCACCAGATGTGCACACACACAAGTGCATAATTATGCACACACCAATCAGGTTTTTAAACACTATAAAAAGGCAACAAGATGCCTATCTTCAACAAAAATGGATGGCGTCAGAGCAAGAGGGAGAGTGCGGATGGGTGGAAGCATCCAGACAGAACAAGGTGGAGGTGGAGGTGGAGGCAGAGGAAGAGGGAGACCCGGAGGAGGCATAAGACGTGGACAAAGAAGGCAACAAAATCTTTTGAATGAAATTCGTGCTACGCTTGTGGACCATGTAATAAACCATGGACTTACAATGAGGGAGGCTGGGTTAAGAGTTCAGCCTAACCTAAGCAGGTACACAGTGGCATCAGTAGTTCGCACATTTCGTCAAGAGAACAGGTGAGGAACCTATCTTCTGTCAGCAGTGTAGTAGTGTGTGTAGGAACCTTTTGTGAATACTTCACATAAATCGATACTACTCACACTGGGTGGTTGTCCAATTGCAACTGGATTTTTAGATCTTGAAGAAACCCATTGCCACCCAGGTCTTCACTGTAAAGGTGGGTACACACATCAGATAAAAGTCTGTGGGAAATGAATTATCACAGACCATTTTTACTCCCTACCATGTAGTATGAGAGCCATACCTACAGTGTAAGGATCCGCTCAGCTGGCTGCACAGGCAGACAGCTGTTTAACAATTCCTCTAGTCTGTGGGCTGCAGGTCTCTGGAAGAGAGACCTGTCTTTCCTTTGCAAGTTTCTGATCTGCTCTGCTGCTGAGGAATTTGCATACATTGGTTATGAAAATCATCTAGCTGTCTCATTTGAGGGCTGGCAGTATAAGAAGCTGTTTCCCAGAGTCCTTTGCTGGTCATCCTTCAGGGTTTGTTGAAACACTCCTAGAGTGTCAGCCATGCTATTTCTTGTCAAAGTTATCTTAGAGTAATTCCTGGGACTGCACTAGGCAGTTTCCCTAGTGCAGTTAGATTGTATATCTGTTTTGTCTGTCTGTTGCAATTGTCCTGTCCCAGCGGTGGTCGACAGGAAATCGTTCTGTTTGTCTGGGTGCTAACCGGAGCAGCGGTTGCTACCGGTAGTCCCTTCTGATCTGTCTTGCTTGGATCGCACTAGCCTTTAGCGGCAGTGGCAGTGGATCCTTCTGTTCTGTCTTGCTTGGATCGCACTAGCCTCTAGCGGTAGTGTCAGTGGATCCTTCTGTTCTGTCTTGTCTGGATCGCACTAGCCTTGCACTAGCGCTGTGGATCCTTCTGATCTGTTTTCTTGTTCCTGAACTTCGATCGCACTCGCTCTGACGGAAAGAGCAGTGGATCTTTCCTCTCGTATTCCTGTTTTCCGTTTGTCTGTCTTGTCTGATACGAACGCTTGCTGTAGGCTCGGTGAGGTAACCGCTAAGCAAGCGCTCACGTCCTCTGTTTCGTGTTTGTCTGTCGGTGGTTAGTTAGGCGTGCTTGTCTCTGTTGTGCTTAACACGTGGAGACCGTGCTGTAAACACGTTCGCTGTTGCGAATGAGTGCGGTATTCGCGTTTAGTTAGCGTTTGTTATTTTCGTTACTTCTCATTGTCGTTTTCTGTGCCTTTGCTACTCTTGCCCTGTCTTGCTTCAGTCTTGTGTCACCTCTGGCAGTCGGCTCTCTCGCGATTGCGTTACTACTTTTGTTTCTGCTGATGTGTGTTCACCGTCGCAGGGTCGCGACTAGATTGGTGAACACACATTCATCCTGTACCTGTGCTCTTTCTCTTTAAGGGCTGTTCAGCCCCGCATTGTCTTGATCTGTACAATCCCCATCTGGCATCTGTGGCCGTGCAACGGTTGTACTCCACAGCACCATCTGCCGGTGGGAATTGCCCTCTACTGGTGCTTGCACCAAAGCTGGGTTCCCCCCTTCATACGCTTGTGGAGGGTTTTCATTGTGTCAGTGCGCATCTTGTGCGCTGACCACGAAAACGATTCCGCAATCGTTACATACAGACTATTCTATTGAGCTGAACTCCACATCAGACAGAAATCTTTGCAAGATGCTGCACACAAAGATGCTGTACACATTCAACAGATCAGTATCTGCAAAAGATCTGTTCCTGCAAAATGCATTCATAGTCTATGATATCTGCAGGTCCCATACACACAGACATTCATCTGCAGATCAGACAATCATCTGCAGATCTGAAAATCCATCCTGGTGGATCTGATCTGCAGATGAATGTCCGTAACAGTAAACAAGGTGTGTATGAGATCTGCAGATATCATAGATGATGAATGCAATTTGCAGGAACTGAACTTTTGCAGATACTGATCTGTTGAATGTCTACAGCAGTGGTCCTCAAACTAAGGCCCGCGGGCCGAATGCGGCCCCCTGAGGCTTTTTTACTGGCCCCCCACAGTGCTGCAGGCTTTTGCAGGCCATTGGGTGACATTATGGCTCACATATGACTTGCTTTGTTAGGGTCACAATATTTGCGCTGTGTTGGGGGGACACTATCTGCACATGCTGTGTTGGGGGCATAACATCTGCTCTGATTAAATGGGAGGCATGAGGGCTGCCCATGTTAATAGGCGCTGTCTACAACACCTCGGCTCAATGTTACGTTTTTCTACATCATTTTATGTGTTCTCCGACCACCCAGCAGTCTGAAGTATGTTGACCCGGCCCTTGACCAAAAAAGTTTGGGGACCCCTGGTCTACAGCATCTGTGTGTGCAGCATCTTGCAAAGATTTTTTTCTGATGGGGAGTTCAGCTCCATAGAATAGACTGTGTAGAGTATGGCTCTCATACTACATGGAAGGGGGTAAGATTGGTCTGTGATCTTTCATTTTCCAAAGACTTTTATCTGATGTGTGTATCTAGCTTTAGTCCTCTGGCTTCTCTCTACTTAAATAAACATGTTTGGGTCAGCAGTAGAAGGAGAAAGGAAGGGGGGGGGGCAATCTGCAAAGAAACTTAGATCTACAGTGAAAAATGATGAAAAAAGGACATAAAATAAATGTTAAAAATTACAGTAAGGGCCTGTCTATGCTCATGCATTTTTACAATAAAGGTATATCAAACTGCTGTAAAATGTGCACATAAAAATGCATACATTTTTGCATGCATTTTTTCTGCTTCACAAGAAAAAGCCATATTTATAACTACAGTATTCTGGGAGTGAAAAGGGTGGTTACATTTATACATTGGGGGGCAGTAGTGGTGCGGAGGCGGAATCGGCCTGTAGTGTATGGACAGCTTTGATGAATAGACAAATTTATCTCTAATCAGATTCAAATAGAGCTACATCCGTGCCTATGTGGAATCTGTCGATAATTGTCAGGTCTATGGCCATAGACAGTATATATATATATATATATATATATATATATATATATATATATATATATATATATATATATATAAATTTTCTATTTTCATCCAGAATAAATTGCCTGAGTTTATGTTTTTTTCTGTCCTGAACTGAATTATGTATGTTTTTACAGTCAGCCTAAGAGTACAAAGGTATGTTCAGCAAATACAGTATGTTAACTGTAAAAAGTTTTTTTGTTTACTGTAAATGTTTTTTTTTTTTTTTTTAATTGTCACAAACGGACTTGAATAGATGAAAAGCAATACAAATTTTCATTGGTCTGAATAACTTGTACCATGTAGTGTTGAAGAATGTATTTTTACACTTTCACTATGGAAATGCTAACAGTGTTTTAAGTTAAACACTGGAGTTTTTAAGGCTGGTTTCACAGTGGGACGTTAAAGTCCCACGTTACAGCAGCCAGTAACGCAGCCTAACTCACAGCACTGTAAAATCAATGTGCTGTTCACAGTGCACACGTAGCACGTTTAAACAAAGTGCTGCATGCTGTACGTTATACTGGGCTAAGCAGCATTAGACTGTTTGCACATGCTCAGTAATGTTGCAGGAGGAAGTGTCCCCTCCTCCTCTGCGGCCAGCCACATGGCTAATTAATATTCACTGCACTGCAGAGACTCCTGGTAGGACTGTAGTGTTGTTCTTTTGATCCGGTTCATTTGATCCGGATCTTTTTTGTGAGTCGAATCATCCAGATCATCACAATGAAAAATTCGGTTCACAGTGGATGTCTGTCTGGAAGAAACAGGAACATACAGAATGTACAGTGCAGGGAAAGTCCTGTCCTGCTAGTCATTTCACCCAGTCTGCTTCCCTAGTAAAATGATTCAAATGATTCGGTTCAAAGATCCGGATCTTTTCAATGATCCGTTTCAAATGATCCGAATCCTTAAAAAGATCCGGTCTTCCTATCACTAACCTGGAGCGGCTGGTTTGAGAGATGCATAACGCAGCTCAATCTGACGTCCAACTTCAACATTACCATGCGTTGCGTTAGGAGCACGTTATGCGAAAATAACGTCCCCTAAAACGCAACGTCTTGGTGGGAAAGTAGCCTAAATGATTTAAACAGAATCTGCTCATATGATGACATGTTTATCTGTTTGACAAGAAAATAGGGTTTAGGCAAGAAAGTGTACAGTTTTGGGCTTATGTGGTCCATTTTGCACATAATCTGAGGTGTTGTGCTACTTGTGTGTGGTGTTGTGAAAATTGTGTGAAGTGTTTTGAAAAAAATTAAATTTTTTTGAAAATTGTGCTTAAGCAATTGTAAAAAACTGTAATACTGAGGTTCCTCTAGCTACCTAATATTTGGGGGCACCTCTAGCTAATTAATACTGAGGGTACCTCTGGCTACCTAATACTAAGGGACACCTGTAGCTACCTATAATGATCAAGGGAAGTATGGGGGAAGTGACAGCCAGCACAGCCAGCACACTTGGAGTTCAGTTCAGCAGGGTTTGTAGGTTTATAAAGGGCAAAGTCTAGGATGCCTATAGGCTCCACCAGTGATGTAAATCCGGGCCTGGATATGTGGGTTTACTTTTTTTGTTTTTGTTTCCCCTTTCTTTAGGTGTGTATTACAGTCAGTGTTTTAGTCATCGCAGCCTGGCGGGTGAGGGTGGTCAGAGGTCGCCTTACAGTCAGTGGTTTATGGTGAGGATACGCCACAGTGGTCAGGTGAGGACCACGTTTATGTATCAGCTCACACGATACTACAACTGAACTGTGACATAATGAGATAGACATGGGTAAGTACAGTGCCTAGCACACAAATAACTAGGCTGTGTTCCTTTTTTTCTTTCTCTGCCTGAAATAGTTAAATATAAGGTATGCAAGTGGCTGACTCAGTCTTGACTCAGACAGGAAGTGACTACAGTGTGACCCTCACTGATAAGAAATTCCAACTATAAAACACTTTCCTAGCAGAAAATGGCTTCTGAGAGCAAGAAAGAGGTATAAAAGAGGAATTTCTTATCAGTGAGGGTCAGGACTGAGTCAGCCACTTACATACCTGATATTTAACTCGTTCAGGCAGAGAAAGGAAAAAAAGGAACACAGCATAGGTATTTGTGTGCTAGGCACTGTACATACACATGTCTATCTCATCATGTCAAATTTCAGTTCGGGTATCCTTTATCCCTGAGCTGGTGACCATGGCTGGAGGCCAGTGTTGCAGTGTTTCTCTTTGCGCAATCTGGACCTCCTTCCTCTTCTTCTTCTGGGTTATTATGGTTGAGTCTTGTTGACTCGTGTTTTATTATTTATTCATTTTTTGTTATAACTGTTTAGATAAATATTCTTCTTAAATGATACCCGAACTGATCTACCCTCACAGATGCATATCTGTCACCTGATTATGGCAACACAATACATGATTACCACCTCCTGGAAATCTTCTGACCCAATTGAATTCCAATGTCTATTATCCTATTACAAGCGTAATATGATCCTGGAGACAAACCTGAGAGCAAATTACATGACTACCAAACCAATCAATACAGATAGTTCCACCAAGAGAACGGGTACACAATCAGAACATTCATAAAGACTCGAAAACTCCTTGAGTTAGAAGCAGATAGAAGGTTTTGTTATAGTGTTTTTCTGTGTTATTGGTTATACATGTTTTAATGAGACTATTTAGTGTACTAGACATCAGTCAATGCAAACCGTCTTCACCTCTTGTATAGAGAATCGTATATTATATGACATACCTAAATTAATAAGAAAATCTATACTGTATCAAGACAAATTTATCCTTATGACATCTACCTTGCAATCAAAGCTATTGGATGGCAATCAGCCACTGCTCCAGTAGCACAAATCTACTGAGTGACTTTTTTCACCTCATCCAGCCGGATTAGGTTAGTGGATGTAGGTGGACCTGGTTTACCAACTGAGGATAAGAATATCTCCTAATGCTGAATATCCTTCACAATGTATGTCAATAATTTCACCTCTAAATGTACCGTTTACTACAACTGTTGTAATTTTTTTTATTGGTGTATATTAAAATTGTATTGTTGGAAAAAAAAAATGATACCCGAACTGAAATTTGTTATGATGAGATAGACATGGGTATGTACAGTGCCTGGCACACAAATAACTATGCGGTGTTCCTTTTTTTATTTCTCTGCCTGAAAGAGTTAAATATCAGGTATGTAAGTGGCTGACTCAGTCCTGACTCAGACAGGAAGTGACTACAGTGTGACCCTCACTGATAAGAAATTCCTCTTTTATACCTCTTTCCTGCTCTCAGAAGCCATTTTCTGCTAGAAAAGTGTTTTATAGTTGTGATTTCTTATCAGTGAGGGTCACACTGTAGTCACTTCCTGTCTGAGTCAGGACTGAGTCAGCCACTTACATACCTCATATTTAACTCGTTCAGGCAAAGAAAGAAAAAAAGGAACACCGCATAGTTATTTGTGTGCTAGGCACTGTACATACACATGTCTATCTCATTATGTCACAGTTCAGTTGTGGTATCCTTTAAGCCCTTTAAACCAGGGGTCCCCAAACTTTTTTGGTCAAGGGCCGGGTCAACATACTTCAGACTGCTGGGTGGTCGGAGAACACATAAAATGATGTAGAAAAACATAACATTGAGCCGAGGTGTTGTAGACAGCGCCTATTAACATGGGCAGCCCTCATGCCTCC